>NC_056746.1:322332997-322507997 GCF_019279795.1 Protopterus annectens
ATCACTTGCTCTACATCTGTAATAGAAAACCCCCAATATAAATTTTTCTCTGTACTCTTATTGACTGAGAATGTATTAATTTTCTTCCTGTTACTAACCTTAATCTTTCTGCAACTACTTTGATTTGACATGGATGCTCTGTATTCCCTCTCACTCATCTCTACATTATCTTCCATTTAACTACTAGTGGTACAGATTCTGTAGCATTTGCCTACCTAACTCTGGTAGATTTTACTCATTTTAATTTGCTCCTTTGGATACTCTGGATCTTTTTTTTTTGCGGTTTATGTCATGATACTTTGTAAACATGCATTTTAAATTTGCTCATTTTAATTGGATCCTATGGATATTTCTGGATTTTCTCGGGGGGGGGGGGGGGGATTGTGCTGATTATAATACTTTGTAAACGTGTATAGAAATTATTTTGTCATGGAGCTTTTCTCCCCGGGCATCCACTGAAAATGGGCTCTATGGCCCAGTGGACTTTCCTGGTAAACAAATGTCAATAAATAAAATAAATAACTGTTACTGATTCTTTTCATCAGCTAAATGACACATTGGAATGGGTGGTGTCTGTGATGCAACGTCTGCTGTGAGGGGGAATGGCATACATATAGGCATACGTCAGCAACATCATCTAATGTCAGCTGATGTGGTCATGCCAGATCACACTCCCATAGCGTGTCTACTTCCACTGCTCCATCACTGGTTGAGGTATCCACTCCCAAATGTGGCAAGCCATGGGGCCGTGGTCCTGGCTGTCCTCAGAGTAGACGTCATCTAACAGACATCAGTCACATTCAAGCAGCAGCAGTGCAGCTAAGGCGGGCATGGACATGCCACTGCAACTCCTAGCAGAACCAGTTCTCAGTCAGGAATAACAAAAATGACCTGCCACCTCTACCATACACAGCTCAAACCTGTCTGACATACCAAGACGTAGAGCTATCAGACAGCTTGGCTGTATTCATGCATACTCTCTCACACCAAGTTCAACTGGAGGGCCCATACAGAGACAGACAGACAGAGACACAAACCAGTTACAGTGTTCATCTGTGAGGCATCAAGCTTACTCTGTCACACTGGTCATTTGTTACTTTAGCCAAATGTCTGTTTCTTACTCACATGTACGCTTACCTTTTCTGTCAGCCAAGACCCCCCCTAAAACACCCTGTGCAACCGATGACAGCTGTACCATATTCATGCTATCATTTCAACTGAGGGATACATAAGCTTTTGCGTCTGATACTCAGGGAGCATACCTGCCTTAATGCTTAGTATATTTGAGTTTGTTTTTCCAATTGTGCTCTTCACATATTTTGGTGTTGGAAACTAAGACAGCTGATAGAGCCAAAGCATTTTTTTTGCATCAGAATGTTCTGAGAGTTAAGAAGTCTGAAACTGAAATTTGTCTCATTACTTTCTCATAATCTATTTCGGCTGTTCCCGTTATGGGTCACCATAGCGGATCATTTGTTTCCATTTCATCCTGTCCTCTGCATCTTGCTCTGTCACGCCAAACACATGCATGTCCTCTCTCACCACATCCATAAACCTTATCTTAGGCCTTCCTCTTTTCCTGTTACCTGGTAGCTTCGTCCTTAGCATCTTTTTCCCCAATATACTCAGCATCCCACCTCAGCACATGTCCAAACAAACGTAATCTTGCCTTTCTGGCTTTGTCCCCAAACCTTCCAACCTGGGCTGACCCTCTTAATATACTTATTCCTGTCTCGTTACTTTCTAACTTCTCTTTTTAATGATTTTCCAGTACAAAAGTGGGAGGACAGACTGAGGACATTTCACTGACCATCAGTACTTTTGACAGGTATGAACGTGTGAATCTTTGATGCCTGAGGGACTATTACCTGATAGACGACACGTGTTTCCGCAAGTCTCTGCTGTCACATGTAAAAGTCATTGCTGTAAAAAGCAATCAACTTGTACTTACTTACATTAGCAAGTAAGAACATGCAGGGATATGCCACTCATTTGTATTACTACCCAATTCTGGTTTAATACTCCAGGGTTCAAGACTTCCCCTGTAACTCCAGAAGTTGATACAGATTTGTTTCAGGACTGAGTCTGTCTGATGCCAGGAGTACACAACCTTTACATTGGTAGGTAAAGGTTGTGAGCACTGCCTGGCATCAGTGTTACTATATGTATGTGCACAAGATGAAGGTATGATGTTAGCAGTGCACAGCCATTACATGGGTAGGTAAAGGGTGTGAGCATTGCCTGGCATCAATGTTACAATATGCTTGTGAGTAGGATGAAGGTCTGATGTTATCAGCACACAGCAATTACTCGGGTAGGTAAAGGATGTGAGCACTGCCTGGCATCAATGTTACTATATGTATGTGCACAGGAAGAAGGTCTGATGTTAGCAGCACAGCCATTACATGGGTAGGTAAAGGGTGCAAGGATTGCCTGGCATCAATGTTACTATATGTATGTGCACAGGATGAAGGTCTGAGGTTAGCAGTGCACAGCCATTACATGAGTAGGTAAAGGGTGTGAGCACTGCCTGGCATCAATGTTACATGTATGTGCATAGGATAAAGGTTTTAGACCCTTTGATGGTGGCTGTGCGCGCTATGCATTGCCTCAGATAATGAGAGGGCATATTGATCACGCCCATGTCTGCCTACACCCACAGCAGCTGCTGGTTCCCCTCTGACTCCTCACCTGCATGTGGGTGTGGTCACCTTGCCATTGCTGGTGGGATGTGTGCCCCTTCCCTCTACTGATCCTGCTGATACTGTTTTCTCAGGAGGATATTGTGAAGCATGGCATACATTGAAACTTTCTGTACATGTACATGGGTTGTAGTGCAGGGTTATCTCAGATGTATCGAGGCATTGGAACCGTGACTTCAGCAGCCCAAACACATGCTCTATATTTCTAGTTTCAGCATGTGCCTCATTGCGGTGCTCTTCTGCAGGTGTGTAAGCATTTCTGATGGGCATCATGAGCTATGATTCCAGTGCATAATCTGCATCCCCAGTAAATGACCACGTGGGAGATCACCCCTCCTGAACATATGATACAGCTGGGAGGTATGCCATATAGCCAAGTCATTGTACCTGCCTGGGTTGCCACCACGCACATTCAAGATGATTCCCTTAGCATTGCACACAACTTGTCAGCTGATGAAGTGGAAGCCTTTTATATTTATGTAGACCCTGCCTGTCCCCCCAGGCAGTGACTTGATTTCTATGTGTACAATCTATTGCACCCAGTACTTCAGGATAGTGTGCCTCAGAGTAGAAGTCTTGAATTTTTGTAGCCCTGTTCTGAGGAGTACTGGGAAAACATATGTGGTCACTGCCATGTTGGAGCATAACATTCAGAAATTGATGAAGTATCCTTTATGCTGCCTGTGAAACCCCCAACATGTCCCCTGTTGGTCTCTGAAAAGTTCCTGTAGCTAAGATTCTAATGGCTACACATACCTTTGTCTCCAGTGGTATTGGTTGCCCTTGGTTTGCCCTGGGTCTAAGCTCTGGATGACAGAGGTTGCAGAGTTCCTGTAGTGCGTCTTCATCTGCCCTGTAGTGCTCCACAATTTCCACATCATGCTGATTGTGATAAGTTAAATGAGGTCAAAAAACTTCTCATTCTTGGCCTTGGTCTAGGTCTGTTGCACATGCACATTAACAGCAGCCCCCAACATTCTGTGTAGACTTCTTTCTGTGGCTGTATTCCAATAGGTTTTGGAATTTGCAGGGAAAACCAGCACTGAGTATATACAGTTGCTTTATAATTTGAATTGTTCCTCCATCTTGGACTGGTTGATTAGCATGCCACCATATTTACTGTGCTGAATCTAGATACTTACTGAATCTAAAACAGTGTGTTATGTGCACATCGTGCCGAGAAGTGTACATGGTCTTAGCAGACCTACGGTTTATTGAATCCAGTGTGATAGCTTAAAACAAATGAGAGATTTCCCTTTCCTGTCAACATCGCAAAAAAAATGTAAACATTACTTACACACAGAGGCAAGGACCCCTGTATGCTCTGTGTGCAAGTAATGCTTTAAGTGTTATTTTTTAACACTTTACACATTCGAGTTACTGAAAGCTCGAGCATATGGTCTAGACCATATGCAATTCGAGCTTTCAGTAATTCGAGCATGTAAAGAGCTTACATATATATATATATATATATATATATATATATATATATATATATATATATACACACACACACACACACACATACACACATATATATACACATAATATAATATACACACAAATTTCAAAATAGAAGATATTCAAAAAGATTCAGAGAAATTAAAGGAAAGAAAAATACTTACACAACAAAATTTGTCAAAAGCTTCAAATGCAAATTTGTATTCATTAAAATACAACAGATACAAGAAAAATATATAGACAAAGAAACTTCAGGCTGTTTGGAAAAAGAAGCAACCGAGGAAGTACAAAAAAGATAAAGAACAAAACCAAGAGATTTTTGAAAGGCATAAAAAATAAACATGAGAAAGAAAGATGCCATATACTGCAATATCTATGCAAGAGAGAAAGCCAAAGTAATAAATACAAATAAACAACTCCAAAGATATTTGGAGAGAAATACAGCCAAAGGTGTCCTTTTCTGTGTAGTTTTTCTCCACTGACATGCCCGGAAAAAGGGCACTAGCTCAAATCGGACTATCCCGGTCAACAAATGTCAAATAAATAATATGGAAACGTTCACAATACAAAATATAAGATCACAAAGGGGCAACACAAACCAGAAGACTAGCAAAACAGAAAAAAGAAACTAAACTTAACGAATACCTGCAAAGTTAAAGATTTAGTGCAGAAAGCCTAACACAGGTTATGTCACACTATGATGGAACAACGAATAAGTAAGGAGAAACACGAAAAAATACAAGACATCTGAAGAAGAAATATGGACATGGGAAAGACAAAGAATTTTAATATGGTGCAATATTTATGTAAAGGAGAAAGCAAAACAAAGCAGTACAAAAAAGTGGCACCAAAGATATTTGCAGGGAAATACAGGCAAAGACATCTGGATATGGAAAATTTTACAACACAAAGACAAGACAACAAAGGGGGAAAAGTAGAAGACAGGATTAGCAGTGGGGAATTTAAAGAAACAGAAACTGAAATTCTGGATTACCTGCGAAGTGAAGCATTCAGTGAAGGAAATCCTACTGTGGCAACGTTCATAAGAGGTTACTAGGCTAATGGCCCTCTGGCCTTTACAAGCCTAGCTATGTTATACCCATGTTCCCTAATTGACCTTGGTTAGATGGTCATTATTCGCATAGCAAGTTTATGATCAACACTTGACTACCCCTTGTCCATGAGGGACACAGATGCCACCCCCCCCCCCAAGAGTGAATTTGCAGTCTCCCATCCAGTTGTCTAGTTTGCGACTGAATAGGATCATTGAGGAGCTCTGCTTCACGTGACTTTGGAGTTTATTCCAGAGTTGTGGCAATCTCTGGGAGATGTATCTATAGGCATCTCTCCAGCATGTTCTGTTAATGTCACACGCTAGGTTGAGATCCCTGGAGCGAGTGACACTTGTCCCATTTGATTTGCGGATGTGCAGCCTTTCCTTTAGGACAGGATCAGATACTACTCTAAGCCAGGCACATGTTGCCTCTCAGCAGCCTATAAAATACAGGGCGCAGTGACATGGCTTTCTGTGATTCCATAACTGTGACTCAAAATGACCAAAATAGAAGCTCATGGCATGGAGGAGCCTTGGTGGAGTGACAGGCATTGGCATACAACTACCTCATCCTGGGGAAGGGTGGAAATCTATGCAGCATTGTTTGATCTCACTGAAGACTACAGAGAGGTATGTAGAGAGTCAGCCGGTGACATATGCTCCACTCCTGCCAAGCTGCTTCATTAGTAACTTTCTAAGGGGACACTGCATTCTGAGGCGGCATACACAGAAACATGCACATCCACCAGATGAGAGATTATAGGGCCCTCACACCTATGAGCATGCACGTCCACTGTCAAGGTAAGAATCGTTAGGGTTTACAAGAAAAGCCCCTGATGGCTACCTAAATGACAGTTCCTCTTTACTGGCTGTCACCCTGGGGAAAGGGAATGAGTGTCCGACTGGTCAGTGGTGGGGAGGGATGACAGTAGGCACTTGGCAGGCAGAAGGGAGAGAAACACAATAAAAAAGAAAACTTTAAGCTGAAAACTTTTTTTTTTCACAAAACTGTAGTTTGATAAACAATAGCAAATACAACTGACTTGTGCTAATACTTTAATACCATACAGACAAACACTGTGACAAAGAAACATAGAAAGCGAGCAGAATAATGGAATACTTGAGGAAAAAAATTGCCAGGAGAAAATGTGATTTTTTTTTATCCATGTGTACAGAAGGTTTGCAATCCCCATTTGAGTCCCATACTGCTAATGAGTGCACTTCTGGAGAACTCATTTTAATATCCGGAACAAAATAAGGATACCTCTGAATATGGAGGAAATATGATACACAAGTCTGCATCAGAAATCACAATTAAGGCATTCTAAAAGCAGTTTATATATACAATGCTGGGGAAAGAGGTTAGACGGGCAATGGCATTTATTCTAATACTGCAAGAAAATCAAAACAGTAAAAATGATACCACTGAGTCAAGTGAAAATGAGCTAATCAAAGTCTTTACACCAAAGACAAATTCTGATACTCATGTTCTGATACCCATGTCCAAATAATTCACAGTGGCTGTCGGACAAAAAAAAATAAATAAATAAAAAAAGGCCAAATCATCTCATATCACATCCTTCCAAGGTTACACAAGAACATACTTATCTGCCCTTGTCCAGTTAATAGCACACACACCTGTTACCTACAACTTTTCACTTATACGTATTACATCAACTGGTGAGACCAGACAACAAAATATTGCTGCTTAGAAATAAGCAAATACTTTAAGTTTTAAAAACATTGTGCGCTCATGATAATATAAATTACAAATGGTGTTGCCTTGTAGCAGTCAACAATATGTTTGCTAGAAGATGCATGACAGGGCTAGTCACACGGTGGTGTAAACCTTGACTCTAGATGATTATCACTGTTGAAGTTACACCCGACCCCATGTGCAAAAAGGGGTGATGGATAGGCAAAAATATGACAGATAAGGCTGGCATTTCACAAACGGTAATTACATCTCCAAAAAAGGTGTCTCCCCACACTTCAAAATGCAAACATTCTACAGTCTAAAAAGTCTTTTGGCCTTTCCCTGTTGGGGGTCGCCACAGCAGCATTCCGGTCCGCTCATGATTGGCAGTGGATTTTACGGTGCCAAGTTGCCAGCCTGACGCCCAACCTTCAACGAAGGCACACCCATTCATGCTCGTGCCTACCTGCAGGTCTTTAAAGTCACTCGACCGCGGGGAGGACATGCACACTCCAAACAGAAGGCGCTCCAGACGAGAATCGAACGGGAGAACCTCTTGCTGTGAGGTGACAATGCTAACCGCTGCACCACCGCTACAGACAGTGTTACAGTAAAAAATAAAATGAAACCATCAACACCGGGGAAATGGATGTGAGATGGCATTACAATAAAGAACGCGGTAGCAAAGTTATAATTGCTTGCATTGTTGAAAGATGCAGAGTGTTCATACACAATTATATGAATAATGGCATTCATTTGAACCTTTATATACAAACTGCAGAAACATAAAAAATACTACATCTCAGTCTTCTGCCGATAGTCTCTGACCCCAGCTTGTCCTTTCTTATATAAACAAAGTGTATGAGAAATCCAAGTGTTCACATGATGGATCACTATGCTTCATCTAACTAGGCTAATGTGGACCAATATACAGCAGTGAAGTTAATATTAAATGAATAATCCCAGGAAGCTGCAGCTAGTAGCACACATGTTCCTGTTCACTACCCACTAAACAACGTAGGACTAACCTCAAGCCACACACATGTACACATGCACACTTACTTAAATGAGCAAATACTCAACTAATCTGTACAAATAAGCCCAAAAGTTGGAAAATCCTACCCACACATGGAAATAACTGCCCCTCCCAAACCACAGTTGGGAGTAGGAAGCTTAGACAGTACACAGATAAATTCCAATATTGCACTAGGTTACATCACTTAAAGAAAAATGCAACAAAATTACACTAAACACATTCTTCCTACTTATGTGCACCTGGAATACAACAGCTGAGAATGAGTAATTCATCACAATTTAAGGAAAAAATCTCTCAGAAGTAATAAAAGCTGTACATACCTGTAATATTCAGCTGCTGTCTGGTTCAATTACACTACGTTGTGATGCTACAGCAGTCTTCTACCATGCTGGTTATCTATCCATAATACATTCCTCCAAAGTATCTAAATTCATAATTCTTACTTTCATAAAAAATCTACCAGTTTTGTTATAAATATAGAACAAAAAGTTAAATATAAGAAGATTGCACTAAACTCTTCCAACTTTTCCTTCTGACAGTAAGTTCTCAAATGAGACCAAAATCCTTTAGGAAGTTGGAAGCAGGCCCCACCTATAAAGCTTTCTGTACAACTACTCTTACACTGAAACTGTAATCCTTTCAGGGAGGAGCACTTGATAGTAAGGAAATTTCTCAGTCATTCAGAGAGAATTCAATCTCCTCTGCCTCATTAAAATGAATGGATACATTTTCAGCCCATTTCACACCTGTTGTGGAATTCTCTCTGCTACTGAAATGTTTTCAAATAACTATTGAACTCTGATTGGTATCCAACAATGATGAAACTACATTTGTAGTAATGCATGTCTTAAGATTTTCTATACCACATACTATAAGGTTCATAGCTAGGTACTAGGCTATTGGCCCTAGGACCCATATAAGCTTAGCCAAACGGTACCCAAGAAAATTATTTTCTGTGCCCCTGTCAAGCAGAGGCACAGAAGTGACCCCCAGGGTGAATTTCCTATCTCCCATCCAATCATCAATATTTTTCTTGAAGAGTGCTAACGAGCTTTGTTTGATATAGATAGGTAGCTTGTTCCAGAGTATGGGAAGCCTCATGGACAGGAATATATCCCTCTAGCATGTTCTGTTTATTGTGGTGACCAGGGATTGGGATTTCTTTAAGTGCAGCATGTCCAACAGCTCTGGGTTTGACATAGCTTTGTATGTTAGGCAGACCCCACCTCTGAGTAGGCGATATGCGACAGAGTAAAGCTGGAGTTTGAGTCTGTCTGCGTAAGCCATCCGAGGCCGGTAATCCTCTGTGAGGCACTTCTGTGGCCTTGTAGATGTCTTGTGAGATACATACCAAAAGGGGCATTGTACTCTATAATGGGTCTAATGAGTCACGAGTAGAGGGGAA
The DNA here is from genome assembly GCF_019279795.1 of Protopterus annectens. Lineage (NCBI taxonomy): Eukaryota > Metazoa > Chordata > Ceratodontiformes > Protopteridae > Protopterus > Protopterus annectens. Next base: position 322,342,352 of record NC_056746.1, read on the forward strand.
CAATGACCTTTTTCTGGATGAGAAACCTTTCGTGATGAGGTGTGCCACGTAGAAGGATTTCTTGACTACTGTGGCGATGCGATCAAAGGAGAGACTACTGTCCACCTGTGTCCCAAGGTCTCATCACACTTTTGGTGTTAGACTACCGCCTATGGGGTAGTTCATGGGTACAGAGTTTTTACCAAAAGGGATGACAATGCACTTTTGGGCATTGAGCTTGAGGCCATGCCTTTGACACCAGGCATCTGTCTCAGTGAGGCCCTATTGTAGGATGCCCACATTGTTAGGAGTTTTGATTACGGCTCCTAGTTTGCAGTCATCTGCAAACATTGTTAGCCAAAGACCTTCTGTGTTAGTCCGCACTTCAGAGAAGTAGATACCAAACAGGAGAGGACCCCGTGGTACTCCACTTGTCTGAAGTCGGATTTGCAGTCTACTACTTTCACAGTGTGGGTTTCTGTCGGTGAGCCAGTTAGTAACCCATCTTGTGACATAGGGATTTATACCTAGTTTAGCGAGTTTATCTATAATTCCAGAGCTGGGGATGGTGTCAAAATCCTTGGGGAGATCTAGATAGGCTGTGTGAACTACCTTACCCTCTTCTACGGCTTTGTGACTGCTTCAAATGGTTTACGAGACATGATCTGCATTTTACAAACGCAACCTGGGTGGGGTCCAGAGTTTGGAGATTACCAATGTCTTTGTTTATAAGTTCCACGATGATGCTTTCCATGGCCATGCAGACCAGGCTCGTTAGACTAATGGGGCAGTATGTTCCCAGGGTCCGTGGTGGCTCCCCCATTTGTGGAGTGGGATAACCGTCGCTGTGCTCCATTCAGTGGGCACAGCCTGAGGTGAGGCTATGACTGAACATGGTGCTTAGGTGGGGTGCCAGTTCAATCTGTAGTTCGTGTAGAACACAGCCTGGGATGTTGTCAGGTGCCATGAATGCTGTATTCTTGGCTTTGGAGAGTGTGGTTTTTACCTGTGCAGCCGTGATTACAGGAACTTTGCATTCTTCCGGTATAGAGATGGGCCCTTTAGGGGGATGAGAGGGGGGTAAAGTTAGGTGCTATCTGCCAAGGTGTTGGCAATATCAGTTGGTTCTGTATATTTAGTGCCACTGTGCTGTAATCAAAAGCAGATCAGAGTGCTGCCATTGAGATTCTTGACACAGCTATAGAATGCTTTGTGGTTGTCTTTTTATAATCAGTGGCAATTTTGTTTTCATAACTAGCTTTGGAGGATTTTATGAGGGATCTCAACTTCTTACTGAGGCTGACCAGGGAGTTCCTCCAATCATGGTATTTTACTCTTTTTTTGCAAAAGAGTCTTTCTTCTGTTGTAGAGTTTGTTTATGGCAGGGGATCACCAGACTGGCTTCCTTTTTTTGGAAGTTAGCATCTGGGTTCTTTTAGGGATAGCACGATTCATGCACTCGTGTAAGTGCTTATAAGGTGCAATTGTGTAGGATTCGGCAGTCATACCTCTACTGTCCGTCTGCATGGGTGTCGTGAAGTTTGCCACATCAGTCTTAAGAAGCGTGAAGTTGGCTTTGGAGAAATTTTTTACGGTGGTTTCCCTAATGGGGGGTGGGGAAGGGATGTGGATGTCTAGGGTGATTAGCTTGTGGTTGGATCTGACCAACGAGGAATTGACCTCTGTTGAGTAACACCGGTCGCCCATGTTGGCAATGACCAAAATATTGCTGTCCCCGGTAGGGGTGTGGATAAGTTGATCCAAGGCGATGGAATTTATGAATTCCAGAAAACGTTGAGCAAAAAGGAGTTCGTACGAGTAGTTTTCCCAGTTAATGGTGGGGTAGCTGAAATCGCCCATTATTAGGGTGTTGTGTTGTACCCTAATATTTTCCAGTGCATCAAGAAATGAGGAGTGAGAATCCGGGGGCATGGTTGGGGATCTGTAGCAAGTTACAATTTGGATTGCGGCCTTGCCCAGAGTTAGATGCACTTGGATAATCGCGGATGCATTATGCTGAGCAACTAGCCTGGAGGTGTGACATCCTTAATGAATATGGACACTCAGCCACCTAACCTGAACCAAAACACTAAAGGTGGAGGCAAGGTGTGGTATGAATTATAGCCTGGAAATGTAGGGGTGCTCTCTGGAGCCTTGAACCAGGTCTCTGTCACTGCACAGATGTCAATGTCATCCATTTTAAGGAGTGCCTCGAGTGAATGCATTTTGAGGTTTAGACTTCTAGCATTGAGTAGCATTTACCCTCAGATTTTGCTTGCTTGTACCAGTTACGGTGGTGAATTTGTCATTTGAACCTTGCCTAAAAAAGCACTACAGGGGTGGCAAGAGCCTTAGCCAGTATCCGGAATCCCAAAGGCGACAGGTGCAGGCCATCTCTGGCAAAGCATCGTGCTCTGTCGATCATGTCATCCCAGGCAGACAGATACTGGATCCCCTTAGAATGACACCAGAAGCTTAGCCAAGTGTTGAAGTCAATAATTTTGCCCTTTTACTGTGGTATCATTCTGGGTGCTGGCAGATGCTACTCAGGGCTAGGGTCATACCTGCCTGGGCTACAAGATCGGAGAGCTCCTCCATGTCACTTTTCATGTAGTCCAGGGAGGTACGTCTCAGGTCATTCACACCAACATGGACAATGAGAGTGGATGCGTCCTTATCATTGAACAAGGAAAACAAGGGTTTTGAGTCTGCGCTGTACTGGAAACCGGGTCTATATTATATTCTCGAAAGCAGACAATGTCGAATCTGACATTGTCGAAATCAGAATATCGAACGCTCAGAATCTCGAGCGTGTAAACTGAAATCTCCATAAGGGGAGACTTCCGTTTACAGCAATGTAGTGCGGTCGCGGAGTTGGTATATTTAAGTAGCGGGGGTGTGGGGGGCACAGGTGGGCAGCCCCCTGCTTAAACCAGTTAGGGTACTTTTTTCGTCTTTTTATAAGTTCTATGTTTGAAGACATCGACCATATGGTTTCAACCATATGCTGTTCGATGTTTTCAACAGATCTTATAATATAGACCCAGGAAACCCACCTATTCCAACTCCCCTCTACATTTTACTAGTGGGCACCCACTACACCATCTCCCTTCTACATTTTACTAGTGGGCACCCACTACATCAAAAAAGGTCCTTAAAGGACAGTGTGTTAGACTAGCTAGAAAGGAGAGTTATAAGGAGGTCTTTATCAAGGAGTATCAGATACTTAAGGAAAAATGTCGGTGAGGGGGTGCCCAGATAAACTAAACTAGTGAGGTGATTGGGGAGGTATTAAGTAAAAGAACGAAGGGTATTTTTAAACCCTTGTTAGGAAATACTGCACCCCTGAACAATACAAAATGGTGCTGGCACTGTGCAAAGACAGACCAATTATAAAGGAGCCTTGATTTTACCATATAATCTTTGCTTCTATGAGATTAAGGAGGTCAAAAGACATAACTGGAGCATTTTTTCAACGGAGCAAAACATTAGGTCTAAAGTAGAAGATAAACCTACCATAGTCTATTAAGAAGGAATTTTGTTTTAAACATTTGCTGGAAAGCAATAGTGTTAAGAGTGGCTGAAAGGGGTATGCACAAATGTGGAAGAGGTCACCAGTGTAACTATTTTAGAAGAAGGGGTAAGAATAGGTACAAGTGAGTATATTAAAACCACCATCAATGATAAAGTACAGTTTTGTACCTACCATAAATGTAGATGTTCGAAGATCCACATTGCTGCAGTCCTTACACTTGGGTAGTCCGCTGTCCTCGGTCGGCCCGAATATCAAAGTATTAGGCTGACGTCGGTCAAGGCGCTTAAGACTGACATCAGGACGTCAGGGTACAAATGCGCATGACCGACGTCATATCCTCAGTCTTTTCTTGCCCCAGATGTCAGAAGACCCTAAACAGAAAGGTCAAAAACCAAAAGACAGCAAAAAACAACCAACCACCCTTGTACTAACCATATGTACAATATATACAATATTCACAATATGAACAACCCAAACCACACAACCGCCTCTTAACTACAGAGGGGAAGGAGGGAGGGTAAATTGGACTGCAGCAATGTGGATCTTCGAACATCTACATTTATGGTAGGTACAAAACTGTACTATGTTCTTCATCTCACATTGCTGCAGTCCTTACACTTGGGTAGAATCCCAAAGCAGAGATAAGGGAGGATGGCAAAACTATAAAGCAGTAGGAGCTGCCAAAATGCCCTGTAAAATTGCAGTGGCAAAACCAGCCCTCGATTTAGAGTAAAGTGGAAGGTGATAATGCTTAGAGAAAGTATGCACTGAACTCCAAGTAGCTGCCTCCAAAATATCCTTAGTTGCCACCCCCCTTAAAAAAGCTGTAGAAGTGGCAGTAGCCCTAGTGGAATGAGGCCTAATCCCAGCTGAAACCTCCTTGCCATGATGGGAATAACAGAAAGCAATACAAAACCCAATCCACTTAGAAATAGTTTGTTTTGACACAGGCTTGCCCTGAGAACCCAAAGCAAAAGAAACAAATAACTGCTGAGACTGCCTGAACCCTTTAGTTCTGCTCAAATAATATCGCAACTGCCTGTGTATATCCAAAGTGTGCAAAATCTTTTCCCCTTTATTTTGGGGGTTTGCATAAAAAGTAGGCAAATGAATAGTTTGGTTTAAAGCCACACTAGAAACCACTTTAGGCATAAAGGAAGGATTAGTACGCAAAGATACCCTATCCTTATGGAAAATTAAGAAAGGCTCAACTGCCATAAGGGCCTGTAATTCAGAAACCCTTCTCAGAGGTAATGGCCAACAAAAAGCAGTCTTCCATGATAAATATTTCAACTCAGCAGTAGCTGCAGGCTCAAAAGGTTGTAGAGTGAGTTTCTCCAACACAAAATTGAGATCCCAAGCAGGAGTCGGAGCTCTCCGTGGGGGTCTTATATTCTTTGCCCCTCTAAGGAATTGCTTAAACAAAGGATGAGAAAACAATGGTGGGTCACAGTCATAGTGAGCAGAAATTGCTGCAGCATGAATCTTAATAGAAGAGAAGGACAAACCTTTGTCCAGTAACTCAGTAAGATATTGAAGAGCCACACTTAAATTAGGCTTAGAAACATCAAATTCCTTTGCTGTACTCCAAAATAAAAATCTCTTCCATTTATCTGCGTACACTTTCCTTGTACTAGGCCTTCTGGCCTCCAAAATAACATTCAAAACTTGCTGTGGCAGCTGAGACCCTCCAGGGTTTAAAACAGAATATGCCAGGCTGTCAGGTGAAGAGAGTGAAGTTTGACGTTGAGTAAATGACTGTTCTCCTGAGACAGCAGGTGTGGAATCGAAGGCAAAGGCCATGGAAGCTCCCGTACCAGACTTCTCAGTAATGGGTACCAGTGCTGTCGAGGCCAATCTGGAGCTATTAAAATCATCTTTGGCTTGTCCTGTCTGACCTTCAGGAGTACCTTTGAGAGGAGAGGCAGAGGTGGAAAGGCATACACATGAAGATTGTTCCAATTGAATGAAAGAGCATCCACTTTCCAAGCTGTGGGATGAAACCTTTTTGTGCAAAACTTTGGCAGCTGGTAGTTTAGTGGAGAAGCGAACAGATCTATGTCTGGAGTTCCCCATAACACTGTCAATTTCTGAAATACATGAGGATCCAATTTCCACTCGTGGGGATCCATAATTTGCCTGCTCAACACATCTGCTAAGGAGTTCTGTGCTCCGGCAGAAACCTTGCCTGAAGATTTAGCTGTAAACTGAGAGCAGTCTCCCACAAAATCATTGCTTGTCTGCATAGAGGATAAGAATGTGTTCCCCTTGCTTGTTGATGTACCACATGACAGTTGTGTTGTCTGTTAGAATCAACACCTGCCCTGGAAGAAGTAAATCCTTGAAAGCTATTAATGCAAATTGGACTGCTAACATCTCCTTCAAGTTGATATGTAGATGTTGAAGTCTGGCAGGCCACGTGTCTTGTACCCACTTTCCATTTAGATGAGCTCCCCAAGCTTTGTCTGAGGCATCTGTCGTTAGAATCTGACTCGCCTCTGGCCGGGTCACAGAGAGTCCCTTGTTTAGGTGACATTCCTGAGCCCACCACAAAAATTCCTTTTGAATGCAAGGTATTATTTGAATGACAGTGTCCATATCTTGGCAGTGCTGAGTCCATACATTTTTGAGATACCATTGCAGCTTCCTCATATGCAGTTTGGCATTGGGAAGCACCAGAATACAAGATGCCATGAACCCCAAGGCTTGAAGGACTGTCCTTGCAGTCAGCCTGGACTGATGAGACAATTGATGGAAGTAAAGAGAAAGATTCTTTTGTTTGTCCGGGGTCAAAAAGGCCATCTGGGATGCTGTATTCAGTTTCACACCCAGAAAGCACATGTCCTGAGAGGGTACTAGACTGGACTTTATTTTGTTCACAGAATACCCCAGGCATCTTAGCACTGCTATCACATATTGCAAATGATGAAGAAGTTCGTCCTTTCCTTGGGCCAGAATCAGGCAATCGTCCAAATAAGGATAGATCTGTATTCCTCTTAGCCTGAAGAAAGCTATCACTGGAGCCAGAACCTTCGTGAACACTCTGGGCAGTAGATAAGCCAAAGGGCAATGCAGAGAACTGATAATGAGAAGTCCCAGCTCGAAACGCAGATACTTCCTGCAACTTAGCCTGATAGGAACATGAAGGTAAGCCTCCTTGAGATCCAAAGTCACCATCCAGTGATCTTTGCCCAGCAGAGGTAAAAGCTGTTGTAACGTCAACATTTTGAACTTGGGAATGTCCAGATAAGTGTTGAGGATAGATAAATCCAAAATTGGTCTCCACGTGTTCCCCTTCTTTGGTACTAGGAACAGGCGAGAATAAAATCCTAGGCCCACTTCTGGCAGAGGGACCGGTTGTATGGCCCCTATTTGGAGCAGCAGAGAAATTTGTTTGAGCCTCTAGTCTTTGCTGAGGAGGAACGTCCGGCATGCCTTTGAAAGGAGGCAAGGTATGGAAATAAAACCTGTAACCTTGGTGTATGATATCCAATACCCATCTGTCTTGGGTAATCAAACTCCAATTTTCCCTGAAGAGTGCCAACCTTCCTCCCAAAGGTGCTGCCAGGCAAGAAGGATCTGGCAGCTGAAAAGGTAGGTCATTGGGCCTGTTTACGAAAGGACTGGCCCCTGCCCTCACCTGAAGATTGTGCAGGAGAACTCCCTGTTCTAGGCCTGAAGGAGCTCTGAGCTCTGCCCCTACCACGACTAGATCTACCCCTAGACTGTGAATCATAAGAAGGGTATGTCCACCCCTTAGCAGGCCAATTCCTACTAAACTTCGGAGGCTGGACTTGCAAAAAATCTTTAACAGTCTGCATAGACTTAGCCTTGTCTTCCATTTTCTTCAAGACTGACTCAACAGGTGAACCAAACAACACATCAGACTGTAAAGGAGCATCCAAAATCCTTGTCTTAACATGTTCAGATAAATTCTGATCCCTCAACCAGGCGTGCCTGCGAAGAACTGACCCAGTGGCAGCCACCCTAGACGAGGCCTGTACAGCATCAAAACCACATTGTAAAGAATGCTTACCCACCTGTTCAGAGACATGTACTAAATCTTGTAATTCCTTACACTCAATGCCTTCCGCCAGAGCATCTACCTTAGACTTCAGTTGAGAAAGTAGATAGTTCTGATATTTCAACATGTGAAACTGGCAATTCAAAGCCCTCATAGCTAAGGTGGAAGAAGTATAGACTTTCTTTCCCCATCTATCCAAAGCTCTGGCCTCTATCTGGAGGAACCGGATTTTTTTTACAACAGAGGCCTTGACACCCTTAGGTCCCTGACTAACAGTTTCTGGGTCCGCCCTAGGACTCTTATAAAGATATTTATGAGCCTCAGGCACCCTATAATACCTATCCGGTTTAACAGGAGCAGGAGGCAAAGAATCAGGATTAAGTGAAGCCTCCGCAAACACATCTTCCACAACATCCAGAACAGGAGGTATAGCCAAAGGCCTATGCTGGGGTAAAAGCAAAACTCCTGAGCCTTTTCCTGGAATCAGAGAAGTCCTGACCTTCCCACTTAAAATGTTCCCTCATGGAATGAAGAGTCTCTGAAAAAGAAAAATCCTCTGGAGGAGAAGCAGAAGGGTCGAATCATCTGCATCAGAATCAGAATAAGGAGAGTACTCCTGCAAGTCTTCAGCCAAGACTCTGAAACATCTGAAGGCTGCTCAAAACTCCCCAACTCTGGTTCCACCCTAGGCCTCTTATCTGGAGGGGGCAAAGAACCTCTAATCAAGGTAATTAAATCTTCTGCCATTTTAAGCATGTGCTTCTTGGGCACAGATCCTGAAGAACTAGGAGTGACACCAACAGAAGCTAAACCTGGCCTACCTCTGGGAGAAGCCTTAGAAACAGAAGGAGAGGGCCTAACCACCTTAGGAAGGGAGGGGAGTACAGTAACCTGAGAAGCCCCTTCAGCCTGACCTGCCTCCTGTGAGGCCACATCCTGCAATAACAAAGTCTCCCCCTGAGACTCCAGAGAAGCCTCCGGCGGAACCACCGGTTCCACTGACGCCTCTAAAGAACCGGCGTCCGGTACGGACGACTCTTCTTGCCTGGGTTTAGCAGCCTTGTCTTTGCGCTTCTTCGAAGAAGCGGGCGTCGGAGCGTCCGACGGCATCTTATAATTGCACCGCTTCCCGAAGACCAACCTGGCACAATCTAGCCTTCGCTTAATAGTGCGCTTATTGAACCTAGCACAAAAGCGACACCCAACAATGTCGTGCTCAGGCCCCAAACAAGGAATACACAAAGTATGATAATCTCTATGCGGTATCTGTTTCCCACAAGAAATACAGTTATTCACTTTTTCTGACATCCGGTAAACCACTGAGGCAAGAAAAAAACTAAAATATTCCCAACGGGTACTTAGCCAACTTTGACTCGGTCTGAAACTCCGAATTCGAAAAATTTCAGAACGCCGAACGGCACTTGCAACGCTGCTTCTGCATCGGACCATGCGGCAAAAAAGACTGAGGATATGACGTCGGTCATGCGCATTTGTACCCTGACGTCCTGATGTCAGTCTTAAGCGCCTTGACCGACGTCAGCCTAATACTTTGATATTCGGGCCGACAGAGGACAGCGGACTACCCAAGTGTAAGGACTGCAGCAATGTGAGATGAAGAACATCTGGTTTTACTTCTGGGGTGGTTTACATGGCAGTGTGCTAAGTATGTCGACTGTTCATTATTGGTAAGACCAAGGGGACATTTAGAAAGAGAATATTTCAGTTAGATGAAACGAATGCACTTGCAAAACATGCTAAAAAACACCCAGAACATTATTTAAATACATGGCTATGGAAAAAGTTGAAATGGGTCCAAGAAGGGGACACCGATTTATTTTGCAGTATAAAAGAACTGAAGTGGCAAATAAAGTACAAGCCTAGTGTACCCCCTGGACTCTATGTGATTTCTATTAGTTGCGTTTTAAAAATGAAATTTGCTTTTTAAAAGTATTTGATGTTTAGAATATTCTAACTCAACCATTGCATATGTTCTGTAGTACGTTTAAAAACAATACATGTACTGTGTTTTTAAGACAGGCTGGGTTGAAGCGGATTCATTGAGAACGTGATTTTAGTTTATTATACAAGTAGAGAAAGTAGAGTTTTTTTCATTCTGAAGTCATTTACATCATTGAGGAAAGCGCTAAAGTCTGTTTTAATAAAGAGGATCCATCGTCCGGACACTTTCGTTTTTCTTCTTTTCCTGGTTTGGGGTGTGTTCTTATTGTTGGTTTTAAAAAGTATATGTGAATATATATATATATATATATATATATATATATATATATATATATATATATATACACACCACACACATCAGTCAAGTGTGCTGAACATCTAAACATTGGCAATGCATATGACAGCAAAATGCCAGCATTACTTAGTGGGGGGGATGTGGTACAGCATGGATTGGGAATTTGCCCCTTTCCCCACTGTCACAACTCAGATGTCTTATATACGAGTAGCAGGGGTGCCCCCTCTTCCCAACAATATTTAAGGGGGCTAGGTCCATATATCCATATATATAGCCATATATATAGCCATATATATATATATATATATATATATATATATATATATATATATATATAAAGAGAGAGAGAGACAAGGGGGCTAGGTCCACTTCAGCAGCTAAAAGAACGAGGTGCAGAAATGCTATCATGGACAAATTGCTGCAGAGCTCTGGGGGGGGGGGGGCATTTATACTGCTCACTGCTGAATCACGAAAAATATATACAGTTTAAGCTTTTGCTAATATTAATATAACCACATCTGCAAATTGCACTGCCATTACACAATTTTTAACTTACTGAAACCTCCATGATCTCTTCAGAACTACAGAAATTAAAAAAGGATGCAGACCCATTTAAAACAGTACTGACTGAGAAAACAGATCGTAGAGTGTAGTAATTCAGAACATGTATCCCTCGGTATGAGTACTGATATCGAACAGGAGAAACACACCCACTCTGAGAACCTCCTCACATGACAACTTTGTCATTGTTTAATGTAAGCATATCTATCACGAAGAACCTTGCTGTGTATTAACTATAATCAATTAAATTCATGCCTGCTCTATGAAATAGTGTTTGTACTGCAAGGGCCTCTTGCTAAGGCTTCTGCTTGACCAGTTGACTACACTGCATATGCCAGTTATTTAGTCTCAGGAAATGACACAACCTGCTTTACTTGCATCTCTGTTAATTACTTTGTTCTGGCTATAAACTGATTGCTCTCACTTATAAAGTGACCCAAGGGTGGGAATCCGGCTATGTTTGGCTTCACTCCCCTACCCCCCTCTCAATTCCTCTAATATACATTACCTTTCAGGTTTTCACATTAGGGTTCGCCACAGTGGATCATCTGTTGCCATTTCTTCCTGCCCTCTGCATCTTGCTCTGTCACACTAACCACCTGCATGTCTTCTCTCACCACATCCATAAACCTTTTCTTATGCCTTCCTCTGTCCCCCCTTACCTGGCAGCAACACCCTTAACATCCTTTTCCCAATATACCCTGCATCCCTCCTCAGCACATGTCCAAACCAACGCAATATTGCCTCTCTGACTTTGGTTCCAAACCGTCCAACCTGAGGTGATCCTCTAATACACCGATTACTAATCCTGTCCATCCTTCTCTCACCCAATGCGGATCTTAACATCTTTAACTTTGGTCATCTCCAGCTCGGACTTCTGCCTTTTTGTCAATGCCACAGTCTACAACCCATACAAAACCTTTGGTCTCACTACCCTCTTGCAGACCTTCTCTTTCACTCTTACTGGTACCAGTCTGTCACAAAAACACTCCTGACACTGTTCCACCCACTCCACCCTGCCTGTACTCTCTTCACCTCTCTTCCACGCTCACCATTACCCTGAACTGCTGATCCCAAGTATTTAAACTCTTCCACCTTTGCCAACTCTACTTCCTGCATCCTCACCATTCCAGTATCCTCCCTCTCATTCACATATACGTGCTCTGTTGTAGTCCTGCTGACCTTCATTCCTCTCTTCTCTAGAGGACATCACTTCTCCAGGGTCTCCTCAACCTGTTCCCCACTCTCAAAGATCACAAGGTCATCTGCAAACACCGTATTCCATATTCCACTGGGATTCTTGTCTGATCTCGTTTGTCAACCGGTCCATCACCACTGCAAATAAGAAAGGGCTCAGAGCTGATCTTTGATATAATCCCACTTCCACCTTACCACATCCATCACTTCTAGCACAAAACCCACCAAAGTCACACTACCCTCGTACATATCCTGTACCATTCTTACATACTTCTCTGCCACTTCCAACTTCCTCATACAATACCACAACTCCTCTCTAGGCACCCGTCATATGCTTTCTCCAAGTTCACAGACACAGTGCAACTACTCCTTACCTTCTCTATACTTCACACACTCGTAGTGCTCTTTCCCAACATGAAAACGTACTGCTGCTCAATAATCATAACCTCCCTTAACGTACCTTCCACTACTCTCCCATAATTTCATGCTGTGACTGATCAATTTTATCCCTCTGTAGTTGCTACAGCTCTGCACATCACCCTTATTCTTAAAATTATACATACAAACAATATTATGGAACAAGAGTTTTGGTACAACTATCCAGGCTGTTCTTAAAAATATCCAAACTAGTAATTGCTTTATTATAATTTCATAGTCTGCTCCATGCATCAGCCACTCTCTGAGAGCCAATTAGTAAACTTCTCATTCTTATAGAATTTTTTTTCAAGTTCTCCAAATCTTTTGGGTTTCTAATGACATGATGGGAATGAATCCCATTCCTAAATCAAAGTACGATTAAAGTTCATGAACTTAGTATTGTTTCAATTTTTGATTTCAGCCAGAAGTGTTTTTTGCAACACCTGCAATATACCCAGTAATGACTCCTGCAATTTGTACAGAGTTACATGTATTGGTAACATCTAAATATGACTGTATATTCTTTTTATAAGACCCGTTGCTCCTACCACCATTGGAAATGTCTGGGTCTTTTTCTTCCACATTGCTTTCGTTTACCATTCCTGTGTTCGTTCCTGATCAATAAGAGGTTCTTCCAGAAATTTTCTTTCTATACTTCCAACTATATTTATGCATTTTCCACATTTCTTGCTGGGCCACCCCTGCAATGGCCCAATAATCAGGGAGCCTCAATCCTCACCACTAGCACCAGTGAGGGAAGTACACATTGGGAGGAGACAAGTACACACACACACATTAAAGTACAATTTCTCTTAAGAGCACACAGAGATCAGACAGTCGCGGGGCTGGTCTCTCTCTCATTCTCCAGATCCCCAATAAGACTTCCCACTGGCACAGCTATAGGGTTGAGATCTCAGCTGAGTGGCTAAGCCAAAACTTCCAGCACACACTGTCCAACCAGTGCTTAGTGTCCCTGCCCAAGTAGCCGATTCACACACTAACATTTGATTTATACACAAACACCTGAGAAAGGCTGGCACAGGTTTACCATGTCCCCTTCTGCCCAGACTATAAGGTAGTACCAGCCGCCACCAGCCACTAAACTACTTTTAAAGGCCCTTAGCAAAGGGTGCCCAATCTTACTGTGTAATGTTACAATTATCCAAATGGTAAGTGTGACAAAGACCTTCAAGGCTATTTAGGAGTGGCCTGTACAGTGACAACAAATACATATGCAAGAGCTTAAATATTTGTAAACAAACCAGCCACAATTAAAACGTTTAAATATATTTAATAAATAAAAGAACAAGACAATACTCAAACAACACAGTAACTACAGAGTTCAGAATCACAAGAAGTATTTTAAAACAACATTGCAGGACAGTCTCAAATAAATACAGAAAACATCTAAACTAGTCTTTACTATATTCCTGTCTATATCTAAAAGATACTATGCCCTAAATAAATTTACTTACAGAGCAAGAGAAATGTACTGCTGATGATGGCTGGATGTTTCTAGAGCCAATTCAAGATACAAAATGCACAGCTTTCTCCGAGAGAGTTCTTAAGTTAAATAACTTATGATTTCTGCTGGGTTAGCTCGGATGACACGGTCACCTGCCTTCAGTTCACAAGCTAACAGAAGCTTAACAAAATGCAACATTTCTCTGTCAAAAATACATCTCTCTCAGATGTTTGCCTAGAGCTGAAGTTGTAAAACAGTACTTTTACATTTTAGACCTAGTAATCAATTCTCTCCAAAACAATAAAAAGAAACTAACTCCATTTCATGGTGTCCGCTTGCTGCACTGAAACTACTTTTTATAGATCGTAAAGCACTTTTAAATTTCATCTTATTTTCTTGAAGTTTTGCAAGTTAACTATGTTCCAGTTACTACTACTAAACCATACAATTGCACAGGTTGTTGAGTCTTTCGGCTTTTCTCGGTTAGGGGTCGCCATAGCGGAACTCCGGTCCGCTAATGATTGGTACTTGATTTTTACGTGCCGAGTTACCAGCCCTGACGCACAACCTTCAACGAAGGTACGCCCATTCACGCACGTCTCACGCACGTCTCCACACAGAAGACGCTCTAGCTGAGAATCGAACCGGACAGCTTCTTACTGTGAGGCGACAACGCTACCGCAGCACCACCACCGCGGGTCATATTGTTTATATACATTTCTGTTCTTTTCCAGTAGGGTACACACTGTGGTTACATTCTTGAAGCTCAGTACATAACACACAGTTCACACACTTCTGCACCAGTAGTTTAACATACACATAACATATAGTTCTCTTACATTTGTAAGACAAACATATGAATCATACTAATATTCACAAACACAGGATTACTTACAAAATTCCAAACAACTAGACTGGCAGTATTTCCTTGGTGTCACACTTGCCTTCTCATCTGGTCCTTCACCTTATATTCTTTTTATTTGGCACATTCAGTTACAGACTGATTTTTATCTACTTGTGGTTTGATTTCCAATCCTACTTGACGCCGATACGATTCTGCTAGACTAAGCAGGAAAGCCACCTGAGATTTTAGTCTCATGTTTCAAAACTTTCACTTCATTTGGGGCTTGTGAGGTCTGCAGACGTGTGGTGTCCCATAATTACAGATCTATACATGTAATCAATTTCAAGAAGGTTCCTTCGGAACATTTTGGTATACACAGATTTTTACAAGTCATTTAGTGAGCATGCAGCACCCTTCTTGTTTTCCTATCTATCCAACACATTCTGGGTCCAGTCAATCACTCCAAACTGTAACTTAGGACAGGAAGAGCAAATTGGTTTACAGCTTGGATTTTGTTCCTAGAAGTCAGATGTTTTCAGGATTAATTTAAGTCTTCTAAAGTACTGCCGAGTTTTATTTGCATTTGTTCGTGCTTTATTCTTCATCCTTCATCAATTCCCAAATATTTATACACTTCTTGCTCAAGTTCTTTAATATCACATTCTCGTCCCAAACTGCTTTCTTGGTGCAGCTTTCCAGCTTTAAAGGTTTGTCCTACACAACTTTCCTTTAAAGACATTTTTAATAAGCCCATTTCTCCAATCTTGAGAAAATCACCCCACATTTATATGGCCAAGTAAATAGATACAATGGTACTTTTAAGTTCTTGCTCAAATGTTCTCAGGTCATTATTACTAATTCCATCTCCTCCCTGTACTTTGCTTGAATCCAGTTTGCACAGTTCTTTTTCAATATAATTTAATTTGATTCCAGTGTATGAGGTTACCTGGATGTCACTAGAACAACTCATCATCCCCTTTGTGGAGCCAAACCGTTTAATAATATTTTGGAAATACATCCATAAAATCAGTTGCATCAGAGAATACATTTTAGAATCTACACAATGTGTACAGCTTTTATTCCTTCCACATCTTAGCTCTAAAGGTTTCCTATTATGTTCAATATCTTTACATAAAAGATTCTTCAAATTTTTCTTGATAACGTCTCAAGACTATACTTAGTTTGCCCAGCTTGCTTATTTCAGTTTTCAAAGCTGCAGTTCAACCTCTCTTCCATTTCTTATATTTTTGTCTCACCTTACTCGGGTATCTTGTTCTTAAGGAAATATATCCCCCTGACGTTGTATGCCTAGATCCTAAAGTCAAACTTTTTTTTAATTTGTTTGCACTCCAATTTCTCCTTCAAATCTTTCCACATTCCATTTGCAGTTTTTCATTGAACAAATCACTCCAGTAACGTTTACATAGTGACTGCTTTGCTGCATTGTAATATGCAATTAATCTCTGCACTGGTTTAGATTTCAGTTTGGCGGAATTATCTAGCAACAAATTAACCTTTTTTATCCCCATGATCACTGCACATCAATGGTGGTAAAACTTGAAGTAAAAGTAATTTTTTTAGGAACACAAACAATGTCTAGTATCTGCTGCTCACCTGTAATTTTTTTTTTTTAAACTAGCTGAAGCAATTGTTATACCTGAACACGTGAATAATTCTCTTACTAATGTTGCTGAATCAATATTATTCCAATTGGTTTCTGGTAAATTTCTCAGCTAATATCCTTCCTTCATTACCAGGTTTCATGCAAGAAATGTAAGAATTCCTCTAGGTCATCATCACTTGACTTTGGTGGTCTTATACACTCTGATTGTTATACTTCTTTCCTTGCGACTTCCTCCAAAACCTTTCCCAACTGACCGTACTACTTCTATACATACATTATTTCTTCCATGTTTCCTACTTCCCCATCTCCAACTTTTTTCTCCCCCATACTGCCTTGCACTCTATTTATAAATCACAACCCTCCCAATTAGTACCCATCTATTCCGCATTATAGCTTTTTCTTTTCCCAAATAAACCCCCATTTCTTCTGATTTTGACTATCTTCATACTCTAGCCTTTAAAATCCTTCTATTCCTTGCATTCCAGAGAAGGTACCAGGACAAGCTATAGAGAAGTATTCTCTCCTTACCTATCCTCTTCCAGCTCTCAGAGTCCACCATCACTGAATCTTACTGCCCTGCAACTTCTCATTTCCTTCTTCATTGCTACTTCCCCTACCCAACAACATCTATAGAAGACAGATACCTTAATTACGCTACTCTTAAGCTTATCCTCGGTTCTCCTCCTACTGTATTTTTCATCCTAACAAGACTAAATATCTTGCAACCTCTCCCAACCACCGTTCCATATTTCTTTACACTCTCCACATATTACACCAAACCTATTTAATATTGCCCCTCATCTTTATACCAAATATAGGCTGACTAATTGCACTTAAACCCCAATCAAAACAAAATTAAGTGCAAGAATCCTCTCCAAAAAACAAGTATGCATAATTCCCCAGTACATTAAAATCCTTCTAGGGGGAGATGTACACCCTAATCCTTGCTCCACCTATCAAAATGAACACAAAAATAATTCTCTCCCACACTTTGGATCCCAACAGCCACAACCCACCCTTGGTGATCTAATTTTTTGCTGCAATAAAGGTTAAAAATACAAGAAACAAAACTGAACTACATGCCTGGATCACCCAATATATGCCTGGTGTTCTCGCTGCAACTGAAGCTTGGTTTACACCCAGCATGCTCTGAACGTATACCTCTTAGCTATATCATCCATGACCATATAAACAGGAAAGGTATAATATTTCCAGTAGCTACCACATTTCCCATTACAGCAAACCTACACAAAAACTCAGTTCAGCAGAGCTTCTTATGGCTTTCCTCAAAAGAACAAACGTGTATTCTTTATAACCCTTTGGGTGACAATATAGCTACACTTCAAGATGTCCTATATTGGATATCCATAACATTTTGCAAGAAAACATTAGGTGATGTGAATGTCAAGTGGTTGGACAAACTAACTCTCCTATATCTAGCACAAACTTATATAGTTTCACACGCAAGCAATAATGCCCGACAGGGTGTTTGCCACTGTAGAAATAACGCCAGCCCAGGGGTGTTTAGGCCAGATGCCACAGGTGAAGGGCTTTATTTCCACAATCACACACACCCTGGAGGGCATTACTGTTCTTAGAGAATGGACTGTCTAAAACTGTTTTATTTTATAACTAACTTTTTTTTTTTTTAAATGTAAAACCTCTATAGCTAGCTATGAAAACAGAATTGCATCAGACAGTAAAGGCAACCACAATTCATAACCCAGAGGCTCTCTTCACTCTGGAATAAAATCCCAGTCCAGGTTAGGCAGAGTCCCTCATTGACTCTCTTCAAGAGGAATCTTAATGAGTGGATGGGAGATCGTAGGTTTATCCCGGGTATCACTTCTGTGTCACTGAGGCACAGTAAACTAACCTCGAAAAAGGGCATAGCAAAATAAATTTAAAATGGGTGGCGAAAGCCAAACACATTCTGGCTAGGCTTATAAATGCCCTAGGGCAGATAGCCTAGTATGAACCTATGAACGAGGCCTTCTATAGTTAAAGAATCTCCATGGCAATTCCCAGATTTGCTCTGAGCTACTGCACAATGGTACCGCTTATACAGAGCCAACATATATTGCAAATATACTGGCAGACAGATTCAGTGCTAACTTTACCCCCCCCCCCCAAAAGGGCCAATTACAATACCAGTAGATTGCCAGGCACCCAGTACCACTGCTGCATAGGTTAAAACAGCACTGTCCAAGGCCAAAAATACTGCTTCTACGGGACTTGGCAGTGTTCTACATGAACTACAGAGTGAACTGTCACCTCACCTGTGTGCCCTGTTCAATCACAGCCTCACCTCAGGCTTTGTCCCTACCGAATGGCACACTGCTACAGTCATCCCTCTCCATAAAGGAGGAGTGACTACAGACCCTGGGAACTATCGGCCCATTAACCTGAGGAGTCTGACAAGCAAAGCTATGGAACGCGTCATCATGGACCTAACAAACAAGGATATAGGGAATCTCCAAACTCTGGATCCTACACAGTTTGGTTTTGTGAAGGGTAGATCATGCCTGCTCAACTTGGTTGACTTCTTTGAGTCCGTCACCAGAGCTGTGGATGAAGGTAATGTGGTTCATACAGCCACCCTGGATCTGGCCAAGGCCTTTGATACCATTCCCTACTGAGGGATCACAGAAAAACTTACTAAGCTAGGCATCAACCCCTATATAACTAAGTGGGTTGCAAACTGGCTCACAGATAGCTACTTTCACACTGTGGGTTCTGACTCCAAGTCAGACTGCAGACCAGTCACGAGTGGAATCCTACAGGGTTCGGTCCTGGGTCCTCTCCTGTTTGGTATCTACTTCTCTGATGTCCAGGCAAACACAAAGGAACTCTGGCTGACAAAGTTCATACATGATTGCAAGTTTGGAGCCATTATTAACTCCCAGAGTGATGTTGACATCCTACAGAAAGGCCTCAATGAGACTAATGACTGGTGTCAGAACCATGGCCTTAAGCTCAATGCCAACAAATGTGTCTTCATCCCCTTTGGGAAAAACCCAGTTCCCTTGAATTACCACATTGATGGTAGTCCACTAAACACATAAGGCGTTATAAGAGATCTGGGAACACAGGTTGACAGCAATCTCTCTTTTGACCACCACGCTGTCACTGTGGTCAGAAAGTCCTATGTGGCACATCTCATTACTAAGGGTTTTGCATCCAGGAAGAAAGAGGTAATCGTCTCCCTCTACTCTTCCCTCATTAGGCCAATCAAAGAGTACAATACCCCATTTGGCATGTACCTCACTAGACACCTGCAACAACTGGAGGCACTACAAAGGTACCTCACAAAGGGGATCCTAGGCCTTAAAACACTTGTCTTACATGGACAGACCCAAAAAACTCCAACTATTCTCTCTCATATCGCCTACTTAGAGACCATCTCTACTTGACTTACAAAGCCAGGTCTGACCCAGCTCTGTTAGAAATGCTACATCTAAAAAAATCCCAATCCCTCAGCACCACAGGCTCCAGAGACCTCAACCTCATTACCACAAATCAACAGAACATGCTGGAGGGCCAGGTTCATAACCCAGTGACTGCCTATGCTATGGAATAGACTTCCCACACATGTCAAGCAGAGCACCTCAATGGCCCTCTTCAAGAGGAATCTTTTTGAGTGGATGGGAAATAGAAAATTCATCCCGGGGATAACTCCAGTGGCTCTACTCGACAGAGCCACTAGAAACTAAGGTTGGGTGGTATGATGCCAGGGTAATCCTATGGGCTAGGCTTGTAAAGGCTCCAGGGTCATTAGCCTAGTACACACTTACGAGCCCATACTTCCTCCATCTAATGTTTCACACTTGCTGTAGTACACATTAATGGTGTTGGAGGAAGCATTTTACATCCAAAATACAAACATTTTAGTTTGACTTATTTTCTTAGAAAAATTCATCATCACAGAAACCTTTTATTTAAGCAAGTCTAATTTTATAAAAGTAATCCCTTCCTATTTTTGAGCCTTCATTCCCCCTTTTAGGCTTTATCCATATTTCTTCAGCTGAAAGGTCCAGAGGTATTTACTGCTGCTGCACATAGTCCAGCTCACTCAGTCTCACAGGCACACTCCTGCTTCAGGAAATCCATGCCAACACAAATCCCAATATTCAAGAAAAATATGCTCCAATTTTGAGCCTTTGCCCCCCTCTCCTTTATTTTAGGCTTGTCCGGTTACCATCTTGAGCTAGGAGTCAAAAGCATACCTCTCTCAAATGTCCAGAGTTTTGGTTCATATGGTTGGTCCATTCCTCATAAAATTTGCAGTGTTCTGTGAAGTCACTGGGGATCAAATTCATTAAGTAATGATAGACATTTGAGTTTCAGACTTCCTATCCTTTAAAATTCATGCTAATAGAAACAGTTATTCTACCAACTTTCTAAGTTTATAACAGCAACATTTAAAATCCATTCCTATATTTAATCATTTGTTTCCCCTGTTATTTGTGGAGTTGTCCAGAGAGGTATGAAAACCTTTTGTGCAATGCTGCCAGGGATCGCTCTCTCTTCACACACACACATACCTGCTTTCATGCACAAATTCACTCACACAAGCACAAAGCAACGTAAACACACACACGCATACCCAGTTTCATTTATTTTCGATCACTTCTCCGTTTCGTACACACTTGTTTTACTCTTATTTTACACTCGCTAAACACCAAAAGCACTGCTAAGTCAGCATAAAATAATGGTGGCCGTTGGACTGAAAAAAAAAAAATGGAGCTCCACAGCAGCATGACATGCACCGTGACTGGTCAGACTTGTTTTTCAGCAGGCATTACCATAAGCTGCGGTGGTACAGCTGTAGCGTTGTTGCCTCACAGCAAGAGGTTCTCCTGTTAGATTCTAGGCTAGAGTGTCTTCTGTGTGGAGTCTGCATGTCCTCCCCGCGGTCGAGTGGCCTCCGAAAGACATGCGTGAATGGGCATGCCTTCGCTGAAAGTTGGGCGTCGGGCTGGCAACTCGGCACCATAAAAATCTATTGCTAATCTATTGCTAATCAGAGGACCGGAGTTCCACTGTGGCGACCCCTAACCGGTAAAAGCCAAAAAAACAAAATTACCTGTAGATTAAATACCCTGCTGGAGAACAAACATTCATCAATCAGGGTGTGGATCTACAGGTCACCCATTCGCAAATTAATTAATAGCCCCACACATTATACTAAGACATCAAATTCTCCATTAGACTGGATCCTTGTATCAACCCGTAGCAAATACAGGTCAGACACACAGTGATAATCTCCCAAATTTATACAAAACATCTCACATAGCCAGTTAAACAGCATATTTATAAAACATGTAACCTTTCCAAGTTTAAGCCAGAAATGTTTATTACTACACTATCATCTATTAACTAAATCTTACTAAATATCCTCCCCCTAGAAAATGCAGTAACTGAATTCACTGCAACGTTTCTAAATATCCTAAATAGACTTGCACCTCCTAGAAGGAAGGAGATTGAAAACGGATAATGCAGTTTGGCTATCCAAAAAAGAATGCTAATATAGTAGAGAAAAAAAAAAAAGCATGGAAAGAATGGCAAAAATTCAGAATGACTCGATACGACTGAACGGCAAATAAACGAAGACAAAAAAACTATACTACAATAATTTTCAGACTACTACTAAACAACCCCGAAAAAAATGATGGGCATCCATTAAAGAAATCATACACCCTGACCAAAAATTCAACTTAAACCACTCTTAAGATAACTCAGCATTCAAAACAGCAACACAGTTCAACTCTTAATTTTACAGACAGTATAGCATCACTAACCAAGGATTTCTCAATATCTAATCCCAACCATACCCAACAGCCACATATCACCACATCCACTTTTCCTTCATACCTGTGCCCACATCCTATATAAAATTACTCTTAAGCCACACTCTTCAACTGATAACCTTCCAAGTGTACCTAAAAAATAGCAATCAATAGTATTGCCTATCCTGTCTCAATCCTTATAGCCACCTACACATTATGTCTTCTGTCCTAATTATTTGTACTGGCACTGCCCATCAAATCTATATAGATACTGTCAATAAAGCTAGAAATTATGGCAAACTAGTCTCTTCCTTATTTCTAGACTTGTTTAAAGCCTTTGACAGTGTCGCAGCAAACTTCTACTTCAAATGTCCTCACTAGGTCTCAGCACACCTTTATGTAGTTCAGAAACCACCTGTCCAATATGTATAAGCCAGTAAAATGGCATTCCATGGTCTCATCTTCCAATCACCAGAAGTGTACCACAAGGATCCATCCTTGGTTCCCTCCTCTAACATTTTCACCAACACCCTCTATACTTCCAAACAGGCCACCCTAATACAATACACAGAGGATTCCACTCATTTGCACATCTAACATGGTACACCTCCAAACAAGTTACTCAGGAAGCTTTAAACAGCCACTGAAACATGGCTTTGTAACTCACAACTCATGCTCAACCCAAAGACGACCAAACTACTACACCGTCCAAATCTCTCTCTCACAAAAAAATAACATTTTAAGTCCCCTTTCTTGATAATACAACCACTGAAGTCACTTCTCATAAACCATTGAGGGTGACAGTGGAGAATAAATCTTACATTTAACTTGTATAAAGAAAATTGATAAGAAAAAAAATCAAAAATTAGGAATACTTCACACAGTCAAGAACTCTCAGACTGATGCAAATAAAACTTCACCGGCCATTTCTTGAAAAACCGCAAATCAGATTGTAGCTTGCTATAGACCCCCCCACCATGCCCCAGGATTCCCACTCCTCTTTTCTTGATACACTGGAAAATATTAAGGTACAACCCAACACTCTAATAATGGGGATTTCAACTACCCTACCATTAACTGGGAAAACTACTTGTGCACCAACTCTTTTGCTCAACGTTTTCTGGAAATCATCAATTCCAACGCCTTGGATCAACTTATCCACACCCCCACCAGGGGCAGCAATATCCTAGACCTGGTCATCACCAACATGGGCGACCGGTGTTCCACACCAGAGGTCAGCACCTCGTTGGTCAGATCCAACCACAGGCTAATCACCCTAGACATCCACATCCCGTTCCCACTCCCCATTAGGAAAACAGTAAAAAAAAGTCTCCAAAGCCAACTTCACGACACCCATGCAGATGGACAATAGAGGTACGACTGCTGAATCCTCCACAAATGCACTTTATAAGCACTTATACGAGTGCATGGATCGTGCTATCCCTAACATAACCAAGATGCTATCCTCCAAAAAAGGAAGCCAATCTGGTGGTCTTCTGCCATAAACAAACTCTACAACAGAGAAGCAGAGATCCCTCATAAAATCCTCCAAAACTAGTTATGAAAACAAAATCGCCACCGATTCTAAAGACAACCAAAAAGCATTCTACAGCTATGGCAACAATCTCAATGGCAACACTCCGATCTGCTCTGAGTTACAGCACAATGACACTAAATATACAGAACCAACTAAAACCCCCCTCTCGCCCCCTAAAGAGCCCATCTTTATACTGGAAGAATGCAAAGTTCCTGTAATCACGGCTGCACAGGTAAAAACCTCACTCTCCAAAGCCAAGAACACAGCATCCATGGGACGTGACAACATCCTAGGCTGCCTTCTACACGAACTACAGAATGAACTGGCACCCCCCCCTAAGTACCATGTTCAATCACAGCCTCACCTCAGGCTTTGTGCCCACTGAATGGCACACTGCAACGGTTATCCCACTCCACAAAGGGGGGGCCACAACAGACCCCGGGAACTACCACCCCATTAGCCTGACGAGCCTGGTCTGCAAGGCCACGGAACGTATCATCATGGAACTCATAAACAAAGACATTGGAGACCTCCAAACTCTGGACCCAACACAGTTCGGGTTTGTAAAATGCAAGATCATGTCTCCTAAACCTGAAAGACTTCTTTGAAGTAGTCACCAAAGCCATAGATGAGGGTAAGGTGGTTCACACAGCCTATCTAGATCTCACCAAGGCGTTCGACACCACCCCCCACTCTGGAATTATAAATAAACTCAATAAACTAGGTATAAATCCCTATGTCACAAGCTGGGTTGCCAACTGGCTTACTGGCAGAACCCACACTGTGAAAGTAGCAGACTCCAAATCAGACTTCAGACCAGTGACAAGTGAAGTACCACAGGGTTCAGTCCTGGGTCCTCTCCTGTTTGGTATCTACTTCTCTAAAGTACAGGCTAACACAGAAGGTCTTTGGCCAACTAAATTTGCAGATGACTGCAAACTAGGAGCCATAATCAAAACTCCTTACGATGCGGACATCCTACAAAAGGGTCTCACTGAGACAGATGCATGGTGTCAAAGCCATGGTCTCAAGCTCAATGCCAAAAAGTGCATTGTCATCCCCTTTGGTAAAAGCTCTGTACCCATGAACTACCACATAGGCGGTAGTCTACTTAACACTGAAAGTGTGATAAGAGACCTTGGGACACAAGTGGACAGTAGTCTCTCCTTTGATAACCACATCGCCACAGTGGTTAGGAAATCCTCCTACGTGGCACACCTCATCACAAAAGGT
Source organism: Protopterus annectens (assembly GCF_019279795.1). Classification (NCBI taxonomy): domain Eukaryota; kingdom Metazoa; phylum Chordata; order Ceratodontiformes; family Protopteridae; genus Protopterus; species Protopterus annectens. The sequence goes on from NC_056746.1 coordinate 322,366,811, forward strand.
TTCTCATCCAGAAAAAAAAGAGGTCATTGTTCCCCTCTACTCATCATTCATTAGACCCATTAGAGAGTACAATGCCCCTTTTGGTATGTACCTTACAAGACATCTACAACAACTGGAAAGGCCGCAAAAATACCTCACAAAAAGAGGATTACTGGCCTCAAACAGATGCCTCACGCAGATAAACTCAAAACTCCAGCTTTACTCCGTCACATATCGCCTACTCAGAGGCGATCTCTCTGCCTAACATACAAAGCTATGTCAAACCCAGAGCTGTTGGACATGCTCCACTTAAAGAAATCCCAATCCCTCGAGCTACACGCTCTAGAGACCTAAACCTTGTCACCACAATAAACAGAACATGCTGGAGGGATAGATTCCTGTCCCAGAGACTTCCCATACTCTGGAACAGACTACCTATGTCAAACAGAGCTCCTCATTAGCACTCTTCAAGAACAATCTTGACTGAATGGGTAATAGGAAATTCACCCCGGGGATCACTTCTGTGGTTCTGCTTGGAAAATAATTTTCTTGGGTGACGAAAGCCAGGGTACCTTTTTGGCTAGGCTTGTATAGGCCCTAGGACCAATAGCCTAGCACCTACCTATGAACTTCTCCTTCCCACTCCTCTTTACAGTGCTCCCATCCTTACCAACCTCCAGGCTTCACAAAAAGTAACATGAACAAAGCTGAAGTTGCTAAATTTCCAGCACGTAGCCCTTTCAGAACCCACCACTGTATAACACTGAAAGCTTAAATTGGTTAGAACTGTAACATCAACCAACATTATACAACATCTTATCACCTACAAAATTATTCATCATCCACCTGTCTTGTCTAGCACTAAAAAACAAACATTCTACACAACTATGTTCCCAGTTGGTCACTGCAATCCAGTGATCAAAAACTTCTATCAAATCTGCTGGGTACAGTCTGTACTTGTACAAGGTTGTCAAAGGATATTACTCCTTACCTGTATCCATCTTGTCTATACATTCCCATCTTTCAAAACTACTCTGAAATACTTCGTAGCTAAAACCTGGCTCTGTTATTGTTTAAAACCAGGATAAAACTATATCCCTAAATGTGAATAAGTACCTTTTCATTCCTCATACCGCCCCTCTCTCTTTCACCAACTTCCTTACTGCTACCTAAATCGCTTCTCTGACCTTCTCTCTACATACAAGCCTGTTTTCCCTCACTTCACATTACAATTCCTGTTTGTATTAAACTTACCTTTCATTTCTATACAAACTGTTTAAAATTTCTCCAGACATTAAATGATGGTCATATACTTTACCTATTCTTAACTAATCTTTTTATATTGTATTTAATGTATTATAAATTATTTGACCTACAGATGTTTTATTTTTGAAGATTAAATTGTTTCTTAAAATGCTTTGTAATAAGTTTGGAGCTTTTCTCCCTGGGTCACCGCTGAAAATGAGCTTCTACACAGTCGGACTTTCCCAGTAATCAAATGCCAATAAATAAATCCCTCCAACTTTGGAGACATTGAGCTTAACAGTAAAAAAATGTGCCACATCCAAACCACAGACAAAGGCAGTTAAAGAAACCAATTTCTTCCAAACTTCCTGTAAAAAGACTGCCCCACATCAGAAATTACAACAAACATGTTTTTGCAGAATTTTAATGATTTTATGCATTCTGACAACTGGAAAAATTCCAGATGTAAGCTGCTGAGGAAATTCAAAATATTTTACTTCACCCAAACAAGATAAACAGTATATGTTAAATCAACACACTAAAGAACAAAGACAAGGAATCAGCATCAAGTACACCATGTTGAGCATAATGCAACAGAAAAACAATTCAATGTGGACAGTTCCAATGGAGCTAATGCTATGACAACAGACTAGACTACCCTTGTCTAAAGATCTTCCTTAAAATATCCGTTCTTAAGTTAAACAGAATTTTGAATTTGTTATACAGACGATGCAATGGCATACTGCATTTTTTCAAAGAAAGTACAACACAATTATTATATAAAGAAACTGTGCAATCTTTTTGGCATAACTGTCAAAAGAGTTTAACACTGAGATTTAGTTTACAATCGGTGACTTTTTAACCAGGCAAGTACACAGATCCCAAGACCCTTTTCAGTAACAACCCTGGTTATTAAGCTGAGATAGCAACAGAGACAGGGCAATTTTATAAGGTCTGCTGTATGTATATGTTGCTGCACCACCTCTGTCCTCCATTACTACTACCAAAAGCAGGCTGAACCAACTCACTGACCCAACTACTAAATTAGACATTTGTTAACCGGGTTGGTCCAACTGGGCTTGAGGCCCATTTTCAGTGGAGACCACAGGAGAAAACCTCCAAAAACAGTTAAAAGAATTTTACTGTGATATGTTTTTCACATAAACACATACATATATGAGAGAGAGTACAAAGATCAAAACAACAAACCTGTTAATATAGCAGGAATAAAAACAAAATAGAGAGCTTACATGAACCAACAAAAACACTATTTATACAAAGCAATCATGTATTTACAAGTGAAAATTATGCATCTTAATTGCTAAAAAGCAATTGGCATAAATATAATTTAAAGGCAACAAACAACGCAAGTGTGAACAGACCAACAAGATAAAAAGAAAACTATGCATTCACAAACAAAGAAGTATATTCAACCTCAATGACAATGTACCAGCAATTTAGTAATCAAAGCAAAAGTACACACCTGGCTTGTGCGCACGCACACACACACACACACACACACACACACACACAACCAGAAGGCTGGTGAGGCAGTACTCAACAAAACCATTAAGAGAATGAATAGGGCAACAGCAAAATCACAAGATTGGCAGTTCAGAAAAAAAAGCCAAAAATGCAATAAACAGAATGCCAAAAAGGACATCCCAAGCAGCAAAACACAATAGGAAAAAACCCAAAGCCCAATTTTCTGGTGAAAAAGATATAATAGAAGAAATAAGAACCTGGGTTGAGGCTTTGACAGGTGACAGTAAGTGTCCAGTGCAAAGCAAGTGCTCTGTGGAGGAGAGGCACCAAAAAAAATGAAAGATGAGGAGGTTGCAACTTGAAGAAAAAAAAATACAAAACTCTTCATATAAGTTCAAATAATAGTGGTCTATGTAAGCACAGTAAATGAGAGTCACGCTAAAAAAATTAAACTTTACTACAAGAAAAAAATCATAACGGCCTACTTATGAGTCAGGCACTGCAAATCTGCAGACATCATCCATCACGTACTGCACCTACTACTCAACGTATGGACTCCGTAACATACTATTCTTAGTAATATTTAAATAAACAAGCAAACAAACTTAAAGACTTGGAAAAATGAACTTACCTTCATCGGTTTGGGCGTTAGTTATCTGCAAGTCGCAGTCCGCTGCTTTCAGTTTCTCCCTTCCCATGATTTGCTTCTTCAAGTCACACAAGGAAATATGCAGGCCATCAAACGTAATAGTGTCATAGTTCAATTTAGAGGAAAACTTGTAATGAACACACGACATGTTACTTACAACTCCAGTACACTCTCACTCCACAGGAGCAGCATCCAAATTACGCGAAACGGTACTAAAAAAGCCCATTCAAAACGCTGGTCATTCGGGCATCGCAAGTGTTAAACCTGCACAACCCCCCACAGGAAACATAATATTAAATGTCTTAAGTTTACGACTCTGTGGGCATGCACGTAAGTCACTATTTAAGCAGACTTTACCATCAACATTTTGTTCGTTTAATGCTCAAAGCATTTTTCAAAAGTCCAAAAGACAAAGGCGCAAAACGTTCCTACATCACAAACACGTTCCAAAAATGTATTTTCTCCGACTATGCCGCAATGCAGACCCAAATCCAAAACCAGACCTACCAGATTTTCACTTCTCAAGGCCCACGCACAATTCCTCTGCTCTGATAACAAATCCAACTAGAGCCCCGAGTCAAACGAAATCGTACTGCTCAGACGTAGTTTTCGATATCCTTTTACGATATGGTGATAGCTTGTGTTTTATTAATTTAAATTATAACTGCTCCCTGTTTCTTACTCGATATGAAGAGAACCCCCCTTAAAATCCAAAATATGTTTAATCCACAGCCAACAAAAGCAAAGGGCCCATCTAAAAGGGGAAAGTTGAACCGTCATTTATACACGTGTTGGTTGCTCAGATATGCTTATTTTAGTCTGCTTGATAATAAAACTTTCGTCAACACAGTTAAGCCACTGCAATGTACAAACAAATATGGACAAATAAATCAGCTATAAGTACACACTGCCAAACTCTTCAACACTGATGTGTAACTATGGCGTCTATTTCGTCCATCCTCTTCAGGGGTTTCAGAATCTAGACGGCAGGGGTGGTGTCTAGCGTCAAAGTGTGATCCGACGTTTCTTTTCCACAAGAAACGGTCTGTAGCGAATATAGCGGTTAACCTACTAGGTTTGTACAGAATGTCCAGATTTTAGTATATATTTTTTGTCTGTTCCTCATAAAATTTTGGTTTTCTGGCAAATCAGTGAGTGATTATTGAGGATTGAATTCAGAAAATAATGATAGACATTTGAGCTTCAGACTTCATACCCATCAGAAAATTTATGCTAATACTAATGGAGAAAAGAACTAAAGAGCTAAGAACTTTTCCTAAGGCATTGGTTAATAGGCCTTGGTGGAAAGTTTTGAATTTGATTGATACCCTATGGAATCAAACTCTTCCCAAATATCATATTAACTTATTATTTAACTACAAATGTTTTTATCTGAATCCTTTTTGTCAGGCTGAATGTTGTTGTTGTCTTTCGGCTTTTCCCAGTTAGGGGTCGCCACAGCGGAACTCCGGTCTGCTAATGACTGGCAGTAGATTTTGACGAACGCCGAGGTGCCAGCTCGACCTTCAACGAAGGCACGCCCATTTACGCATGTCTTTTGAACACCCAACCACGGGGAGGACATGCAGACTCCACACAGAAGGCACTCCCCACACTTCAGCCGAGAATCGAACGGGAGAACCTCTTGCTGTGAGGCAACAACGCTACCGCTGCACCACCGCGGATTTTGTCAGGCTGAATGTAAATACTGTAAACAGTTCATAGGTAAGTACTAGGCTATCTGCCCAAGGGCATCTATAAGCCTAGCCAGAAATGTGTTGGCTTTCGCCGCCCCCTTAGATTAGTTCCCTGTGCCTCTGTCCAGCAGAGCCATTAGTTCCCTGTGCCTCTGTCCAGCAGAGCCACTGCAGTGATCCCCGGGGTAAATTTTCTGTTTCCCATCCACTCGTCAAGGTTTCCTTGAAGAGTGTTAATGAGGGGCTCTGCCTAATGTAGATTAGAATCCTGTTCCAAAGCATGGGGAGTCTCTGGGACAGGAATCTATCCCTCCAGCACGTCCTATTTATCGTTGTGGTGAGGTTTAGATCCCTAGAGCGTGTGGCTCTTGGGGATTTGTTTTTTTTTTTTAGGTGGAGCATGTCCATCAATTCTGAGTTAGACATGACCTTGCATGTCAGGCAGAGATCACCTCTGAGTAAGCGGTATGCAACCGAGTACAGCAGGAGTTTCTTCAGTCGGGCTGCATAGGGCATCTGTTTGAGGCCAGTAATCCTCTTGGTGAGGTACTTCTGTAGTCTTTCCAGCTGTTGCAGGTGTCTTGTAAGGTACATCCCAAATGGGGCGTTTTACTCTATGATGGGTCTGATGAGTGATGAGTAGAGGGGCACAATAACCTCTTTTGTTCTAGATGTGAACCCTTTTGTGATTAGGTGGGCCACATAGAAGGATTTTCTAACCACCTTGGCAATATGATTATCAAAGGAGAGATTACTATCTGCTTAGGTCCCTGGATTCCTTATTAAATTTTCTGCATTTAGTGGACTACCACGTATGTGGTAGTTCGCGGGTACTTTGTTTTTTCCAAAGGGGATGACTATACACTTTTTGGCATTTAGCTTGAGGCCATGATTTTGACACCAGGTATCCGTCTCAGTGAGACCCTTCTGGAGGATGTCTGTATCAGCCGGAGAGTCCGTTATGGCCCCCAGTTTGCAGTCATCTGTGAACTTGGTTAGCCATAGTCCTCCTGTGCTTGCCTGTACCTCTGAGAAGTATATACCGAACAGGAGGGGTCCCAGGATTGAGCCCCGGGTGATGCCACTTGTAACCGGTTTAGAGTCGGACCTGGAGCCTGCAACTCTCACCATGTGAGTTCTATCCATGAGCCAGTTGGCAGCCCATCTTGTGACATAGGGATTTATGTTCAGGCTGCTGAGCTTGTCTATAATAACAGAATGGGGAATGGTGTCAAAAGCCTTTGCGAGGTCTAGGTAGGCTGTGTGGACCTCCTTTCCCTCGTCTAAAGCCTTGGTAACTGTCTCAAAGAAGTCCACCAGGTTTAGGAGGCATGATCTGCCCTTAACAAAGCCAAACTGGGTAGGGTCCAATGTTTGGAGGTTCCCAATGTCTCTGTTAATGAGTTCCATGATGATGCGCTCCATAGCCTTGCAGACCAGGCTAGTCAGGCTTATAGGGTGATAGTTCCCGGGGTCCGTTGTGGCTCCACCTTTGTGGAGAGGGATAACTGTTGCTGTGCGCCACTCTATGGGTATGTAGCCTGTAGAGAGGCTGAGTTTGAACAGTGTGTTTAGGTGAGGAATTAGTTCATTTTGGAGCTTGTGTAAAACACAGCCTAGGACACCGTCCGGTCCCATTGAAGCTGTGTTTTTGGCTTTGGATGGGGCTGTTTTAACCTGTGTGTCTGTGATTGCTAGGGTTCTACATTCTTCTGGTATGGTCATGGGACCTTTAAAGGGTGAGGGGGGGGGTGAAGTTTGCACTAAACCTGTCTGCCAGAATGTTGGCAATATCAGTCAGTTCAGTGTATTTTGTGCCATTCTACACTAACTCAGAGCAGATCTGAGAGTTTCCACTTAAGTTCTTGACATAGCTGAAGAACGCTTTGTGGTTATCTTTGGTGTCCTTGGCAATTTTTCTTTCGAAGCTAGTCTTGGATGATTTTATGAGGGATCGTAGTTTCTTGCTCATACTGATCAGGGATGTCTTCCCTACTTGGGATTTTACTCTTCTGTACTAGTTTCCTCCTTCTATTGTATAGCTTGTTTATGGCAGGGGTACACCAGACTGGTTTCCTTTTCTTGGAGGAGTGAGTCTTGGTTTTGCTTGGGATAGCACAATCCATGCATTCTTGCAGGTGCTCATAGAGTGCCTTTGTAAGGGATTCAGCAGCTTGGACAGCATTGTGCTTTAGCATGGGGACTGTGAACCTTTCCACCTCGGTCTTGAGTAACGTGAAGTTTATTTTGAAAAGTTTTTCACAGTGGTTTCCTTGATTGGGGGTGGAGGCGGAATGTGGAAATCCAGAGTGATTAGTCTATGGTCTGATCTAACCAGCAAGGGATTGACCTCCGGTGTGGAACACCGGTTGCCCATGCTGGTGATGACCAGGTCCAATATGTTGTCACTTCTGGTGGGTGTGTTGAATCAGTTGATCAGGGAATTCGAGTTTATAAATTCTAGGAAGAGTGGGCAAGGGAGTTAGTACTTGAGTAGTTCTCCCAGTTAATGTTTGGGTAATTGAAATCACCCAATATTAGGGTGTTTGGTAGGACCTTCATATTTTCCAGTGTCTCCAGAAATGCAGAATGGGGGTTATTGAATGCTATGAATGTATTAAATTATTGTGTTATTTAATCAAAATAAAAATCATTTGAGTAAAAAAAAAAAAGAACATTTATGCTACTGTAAAACCTTTCATTCTAGTGAATTTCTAATTTTCTAAGAACAGTATTTATAAATTGTCCCTATTTGTAAGCATTTGTCTTTCCATTTTTATGACTTCGTCCAGGTTTCTTCCTCTAAGAGCTGCCAGGTATGGTAGCAAATCTCTGTTGTTCTGTTATTAGCAGATATGTTAAAAGTTTTGTTTTGCAGTCTTAATACCCAAAGATTTTTTATCAAATCTCATAGTAACTTGATGCGACTGTTAGACATCTTATAGGTAGTTTGTTTTACTATTCCACAGCAACTGCTGTCTAAACTGAGTAATCTAGGCATAGAAAACAAAATATGCAACTGGATGTTTGACTTCCTGACTAAAAGGCCACAAATAGTTCAAGCAGGAAAGCATCACTCAAACACCATCACCCCGGGGTCCCACAAGGTTGCATGCTCAGTCCACTTTTCACAGTTTTAACACATGACTGCACAGCTCTGCATCAGTCAAATAGAATCATCAGATTTGCTGATGACACCACAGCCTTATCAAGAAGGAAGACGAGGGGGCCTACAAGGAGGAGGTGAACCAACCCGTTCATTGGTGCACTGACAATTTAGCACTAAATGTTGGCAAAACCAAGGAAATCATCATCAATTTTAGGAAGGAGAATAAGCCACACATCCCTATCATTATCAATGGTGAAGCAGTGGAGAGAGCAACTATAGCACCAAATTCCTAGGGGTACATATCTCGCAAGACCTAAGTTGGGCCACAAACACTTCCTACCTTATAAAGAGAGCCCAACAACATCTCCACTTCCTTAGGAGGTTTCGTAGAGCGAACCTCCCCCCACAGGTCCTACTTACCTTCTACAGAGCCATGACTGAGAGCATACTGACAAATAACATCATTGTGTAGCATGGAAATTGCTCTCAAGCTGATCAGAAAGCACTGGATAAGATAGTTAATCAAGTCATAAAACTCATTGGCTATAACCTTCCATCCCTACAGGACATACAGTCAAACAGATGCTATGGTAGAATCTGAAAAATATTGAGGGATATACACCATCCATCTTATAGACTGTTCAAACTCCTGCCAACAAGAAAGTGCTACAGACATACCTCTCAACCTGGAATCATAAAAATTCTGGACAAACACCTGTGAAAAATAGGTACAAATGGCCAAAAAATCTGTACACTGATTAACATAAAATGTGCATTCATAATTATGTAACTCCTCCCACTCCAGTGGAATTGTGGTATACCAACTTTTAAATGCAAACTGAAGAACAGACAAAATATTAAACACAAAATAAACCTTTTGCATTTAAATAGCAAAAATATGAAACATTAAACATAAATATTTGATTTCTGTAACTATAGGGCTATAACCAAAACAGGGATTTGTTTTAAAAAGTATTCAAAGACTGCTTATTCTTAACAGGGGGTATAGTTCTGCTTTAACATTTTCATCAAAACATTGTAAAAGTTGTTTTTAGTCTTTTACTAATTAAACTGGATTATTTATCTAAAAAGATGCAGCAGTAGTTGTTTGTTTGTTATTGGGATGAGCACCAGATCATGGTCAAATGGGACCCTAAGCTTGGTAATGGACAAGCCCCCCCAACCATTCCAGTGTCCCGTGACTTGTCTCTATCTTCAATTAGCATAAACACTGTGTTCATTTCTGTCAGTGTCCATACTATTTTCTTCTTTACTTTTATAATTATTACAGAGATTTGGATTTTATTTAAAACTGTTATTTTAGATTTTATAGAAAAAAAACACTGACAGCTATTTGCTAAACAAAAGAAACCCCTCACACTGAAAACAGGCTTAGCATGAGAAACATTAAAATTCTCTTCCCTTAAAACTAACATTTAGTGAAAATACATCTGGAAACCTATTAAACTACAAGAGACATGCTGGCATTCATCCTCAAGTAGCATATAGTGAAGTACTAATTAGCGTCCATGTGAAAGGTGCAGTAATTCAAAGATCAATGCACAATGCATTTAATAACAGCCTGGGAAAGCCCACTGGACACAAATGTCCCTTGTTCTAAAGCAGCCCAGGAGTACTGTCTGGTTAAGTAAGTTTACAGGCTCACACAGAATACAAATGAAGGCTGTACTACAGGAAGCACCTTTTCAACAGCTCATTGCCTTATTCATCTACAGTAAGTGCTAGACAATTTGTTGTACCCAAAACTAAAAGAAGTATGTACTGCCATTCACAGGCTGTAATTCTTAGTGATTTATAAAAAGAAAAAAAAATAATTAAAATGATCTGGCAATTGGTGTAGACAACTAAGGTTCCTGCCACCCATACTTAAGGTTCAGTGTTTGACTCAACCAGAGTGCCCTTTAAATGGGGCATTTTACACATACACAAGACAAGATAACATATATCAAACATACCGCAGTCAAACAGTCAGCTAACTGAGGACTTCTTCCTAATACTTAACAGACATCCATAGCTACACACTGTACTCCATTACTGCTATCATCCTAGTTGTTGTGTTGTTGTGTCTTTCGGCTTTTCCTGGTTAGGGGTCGCCACAGTGGAATTCCGGTCTGCTAATGATTGGCAGTAGATTTTTACATGCCCAGTTGCCGGCCCTGACGCACAACCTTCAACGAAGGTACGCCCATTCACACATGTCTCCACACAGAAGACGCTCTAGCTGAGAATCGAACAGGACAACGTCATACTGTGAGGTGACAACTCTAGTAATCAACATAATCAACTATTCAAAAACATGAAGTACAAACCTGACACAGAGACACACAAAATCACAAACTACCAGAATTCCTGGAGTGACACAAATTGTTTCCCAGGGGCAATTATTTAAAACCATCTTGTTAGCACACCTATGTTCAACAAGCTACCTAATACTTATCAAGCTTATTTTCTTTAAATCTAACAATTTCCCCATAATCATGTCTGAAAGCTCCACAAAAGATATAGACCCATTCCACAGAGACTCAGCCGCATCCCTTTTCTCAAAATACAGTATAACCATTTTGCAGGAGACAGGATCATCTTCACCACTGACACCCTTACTCAAATACCCTAAGTAAATGTAGTAAAACAGGGATCCCAAACCTCAACTACGGAACTATACTGATGCTGGTTGTAATATAACTAGAACATTTACATCACAGAGAAAGTCACATCCGCATCACTTATTCATAACTTTACCTCCACTAAAGCAAAACCAAGCCTAAATCAAAACATGACCAAAATATACAGTCAAATCTCTACAAGAATGACCACATTCATTACAAGTAGTCTGCAGTGTAAATGCTTGATAATTTCAGCATCTATTAAATATGCTGTCAAGTTAGAAAGTCTTCTCTTTTTGGACACTCCTGGCACTCGACAACACAATGTATAACAGGGCTGAAACTGCAAAGTCACCTGAGAGCTGACATGAATTATACAGCATGCATAGTACTGCAGTTTAAAAGTGAACTATCAGGACTTACTATAGACTATGAATGACTCTTACTTGGGAAGAATGCCTTCAACCAGTGCGATTTATAAACAGAAATGACAGCACAGACAATGCAAACTCAAATGTCAGCTTTAAAAGGTTCACAACAAAACTGCGCTTCTTCAGATACATTTCAATCACATCTATGTGCTACATTTCATTAACTGTCTGGCATGCCAAAAAAGCATAAATAAGAAAATCAAAAAGGAGGAATCTGATTTGGTGTCCAACAAACATATGTGCACATATACAGTAATAGGTAGTAGATGTTGCAGACCTGCAGTTGCCTGCTTCTTCAGACCTTAATAAGAACAACAATTACTAAAAGTTCTTTAAATGCTCTATACATCCAATAAAACAAACATAATTAATGAGGCAAACCTCTTTTCTTTAAAATAGGTTTTAAGGAAACAGCACTATTCAAACCTAGTGGAGCATATGCCTTAAAGTCAACAATCCATTTTAGCTCAATACATTCTGTCTCATTATGTAAGTCATCTTCTCTTAGACTGTCATTAACCTTTTGTAAAACTGAGAATTTAAAACTATAGTTTCACCCAGCTTCAGACACATGCTTGGCCAGTGCATTAGTTAATTTATTGTTGCGTATGTCATTTAAATGCTCTAGCACCATTTCCTTCAACATACGATTAGTCTTACCTATGTAAAAACAGTCACATAGTTGCACCTAGCCATGTAAATTATGTTTTTGGTTAACCAATCTGCATAGAAAGAGAACTCTATTGATTTCATAGTCACTGGGTATATGATCATACAAGTTGACCAGATATTAGGGCAGGCTTTGCAAATCCTGCATGCATATGTGCCCTTACGCTGTAAAGTTAACTGCCCATAAGACCTATTATGCTTATAACACAGACGCTGCTTCAAGTTCTTACTATTTTAAAAACAAAATTTAGGGGTAGATTCTATTACCCTGCTTATTTTAGGATCAATTCTTCTTGACAATCTCATATATTCTATTGACCCCTCCAGAGTAAGTCAAACACATTCTGTACACTGCCATAGTATCCACAACCTTTTTATTCTCTGGGGTTACAGAAGATAAGGTCAGAAAAGAAAGGTTTAATTTTATTCCATTCCAACTTACTAACTACTTCTATAGTTCTCTCTGTTTCTCCAGTTTTGTAATCCCTGTCCACAAGATCTATACAAAGTGCATCAAGCGCCTCCTTTAGTGGTTCAGGTTCTGTATACAATCTTTTACACCTAAGTTTATTTATTTTTATTTATTTATTTTATTTTACATTTGTTGACCGGGCTAGTCTGGCTGGATACATGTCCATTTTCAGCAGAGGCCCGAGGAGAAAAGCTCCACTATATACTAGTAACTTACAATAAACAAAAAAATATGAAAAACATATAAGCAAAAAAGGAACATTTTCATGTAGTATAGTAACAATGCAGAGGCAGTTTAACAAGAACTAAACAGTAGTGAGGAATCATAATCCCATAACAATTGCAATAGTACGACTGCTAAAAAATAAGGAAGAGAGAAAAATAGTAACACATAAAGAGTTTATAAGTATTTACACCAATAACAAATTAGGATAAAACATGTAGTGCTGGGGCACTAGATTTAGGATAGAGATTTGCACAGAAGTGATCAGCCTATAGGCTAAATAAAAGGAGAGATGAACAGGTTGCAGTGATATATCAAGTATAGGAGAATAGATAGTATAGGAAAATTAATAAGCAGGTGGGTTGCTAGGTGCACTACACTAGAGTGATAGAAGTAGTGATAGTGACAAGGACTGTAGAGAGGGATTGTTTGCTGAGCTCAGTCAGGATTAGAGCAGGGACATAGCCAGTGGGATTGAAAATAGTTTCTTAGTTTTTTTTTGAAAAGGTGAGATGAGCCTAAAGAGGTCAGTTCTATGGGAAGTTTATTCCAGTATGAGCCAACAGCATTAGCAAATAAGGAGTCACCTGCTTTATTATGAGATTTGAGAGTAGCTACTAGAAGTTTGCTGGCTGAGCGAAGGGAAGTAAGATTTTTGTATGGGGCAATGAGGTTATTAAGTATGGGTGTATTAGAGGGGTAATGGAGAATTTTATAAATGATGACTAATTGATATAGGAGAATTAGATTTTGAAGTTCAAGCCAGTTAAGGTTTTTGAGATTAAGACAATGGTGAGTACAGAATGGGGAACCTGTAGCAAACCTGGCAATACTATGGTAGGCTGTGGCAAGTTTTTGAAGGTTAGCTTTTGAAATGTTGATAAATGAGGGAGAGGCATACAATAGTGTAGAGATGAGATGAGTTTGGGCAAGAGACACTCTGGTGGTTGCAGTAAGAAAGGGCTTAAGTCTATAGAGGGCACCTATCTTTTTATTAACAGCCTTGATGGTTAGATCAATGTGACAGTCAAAGTTTAGTTGATTGTCTATAGTAATGCCTAGTAGTTTAGTGGAACAATCAGGTTTAATGATAGTGCCATTGCCAGACACAATGGAAAAGGAGATAGGGGCAGATTTAAGAGTTGGGGTGAAAAGTAATAATTTGTTTTTTTTGGGATTAAGGAGGAGACAGATTTGTTGGAACCATTTTTCTGCTGCTGAAAAGACATTTTGGGTGGAAGAGTGAAGTTCTTCTGGAGATAAAGCAGAACAGATGAGAGTTGAATCATCAGCATACTGAATACAAGTGGATGTCGGGAGTGAGGTAGACAGGTTATTTATAAATATGAAGAAGAGGAGGGGACCTAAGATGGATCCTTGAGGGACACCGATAGTGACTGGGAGCTGAGAGGATAAATGGCTGTCCCAGAGGACTGCTTGTTTTCTATCTTTCAAATAAGAGTCAAACCACTGTAATGCCAAAGACTCCAGAGAGAGAGATTTCAAAGTTTCTAGGAGAAGTTGATGGTTGACCATATCAAAGGCTTTTGAGAGGTCCAGGAATAAGGCAGAGGAGAAAAGGTTATTATTGCGATTTTTGTTGATCATGTCTGTGAAGGAGAGAAGGGCAGTGGAAGTACTATGGTAGGGCCTAAAACCATGTTGGGAGTCTACGAGTAGGCTATTTTGCAAAAGATGATGTAGGAGTTGATGGTGTATACAACGTTCCATAATTTTAGATAGTGGAGATAGTAGGGCTATAGGCCGGAAATTAGAAAGTTCATTAGTGTTACCTCCTTTGTGCAGTGGAATGATATGGGAGACTTTCCAGCAGGATGGAATAGTAGATTCGGTTATTGTTCTGTTAATTAAGATGGAGACTGGGTAAGCTAGTTCTGCTGCTGCTAGTTGCAGATATTCAGCTGGTAGTTTGTCAGCTGAAGGGGTGCATGGTTTAAGTTTAGAGAGTAACTTACGTATGTGGGTTGTGGAGACTGTACTAAATTTGAGAGTGGGGGTGTTATTTTGAGGAGAGGTCTTTTGAAGGGAAGGGAGGGGAGTCATGGTGTTTGCAAGAGAGGTGACAGTTTCAGAGAAGAAGTTGTTGAATGTATTGGCTATTATATTGGGTGGGGTCTGAGCTAAGATAGCTGGTGTAGGTGTTTTGGTATTCCCTGGATGGAGCAGTTTATTGATTCCTGACCAGAATTTTTTGGGATTGTGATTTTGGTTTTGTTGATATTGAAGGTAATAATTTTTTTTATCAAGATAGGTGAGTTTTTTTGTAGTATTTCTAAGGTGTTTGAAGTTTTGATGGTCAATTGGGTCTTTAGTGGTTCTCCATTTTGTCCATAGTTTATTCCTAGCTAGCATTGTTTGTTTGGTTTGTTTGGAAAGCCAAGGGGCAGCTTTGGATCCTATTTTAATTAAGCGAGAGGGGGCGTGACGCTGGAGAATTTGTAGGAAAGTGTTATTGAAATGGGCAACTGCTTCATCAAGTGGGAGGTGTTTTAGAGCTGACCAGTTACATTCTTTGAGTTCATTAAGGAAAGTAGGCAGGTTAAAGTTTCTTTTGTTACGTACAGTACGATAAGTAGCCTGTTTGAGATTGTTCTTTTTTTGTTTAGTGATGTAGGTGAGGAGATGGTCGCTGATATTGTCTGGGAGTATTCTGCTTTCATATGAGAGGGGATTGTTGTTGATCAATATCCAGTCCAGGATGGCTTGTTTATTGGTTGATTTGTGAATTCTAGTAGGGGAGTTTATGGTTTGTTGAAAGTTAAAGAGATTGAGGTGAAAGGTAGGTTTGGGAGAGATGCAGGAGTACCTGATTTTTCACTACATTTCTAGTAGTATGCCTAGGGTGCATACTGGAACAGTGCAATATGTTATTCTTCCTGCATTTTTTTCTATACTGCTTAGTTGACAAACTGCCAAGCATATTCTTGCTAACTGTGACATCAAGAAAATCAATGGTTTCTAGAGAATAGCGCAAACAAACAGACAGATAGGTGGTGATACCCCCAGATAATCTTTTGAGATCTTCCTCGTTGCCATGCCAAATGAAAAAAATGTTATCCACAAAAGTTTATAAAAGGTGACATGTGACTTAGACATGTCACTGCTAAAGACTGACTCTTTTTCCCAATTGGCAAGAACTAAATTGGCATACGTATTTGCACATGCTGTGCCCATAGCTACTCCTACTATTTGAAGGAAATGTTCAAATTCATAGAGAAACACCTTGTTCTCCAAGATCAAAGCTAATAGGGCACAGATCATGTTGATCTTAAGAGTTGGGGTAACCACTTTCCTTAATCAAAAACTGTCTCGCATTTTCAACACCATCTTCATTCAAAATAACTGTGAATAAAGAATTCACATGTAGGGTAACAAAAAACATACCTCTGATTTCATTTACATCCCTATGCTTAGCCCATATATAAAGGTGTTCCAAAATTGCTTACTTTCCCTTACAGTCTCCACTTTGTCCAAGATACTCTTAAGTTGTTTCTCAACATATATGGACATTGGCTCAGTAAGCCACCCTCTCCCGGACACAATAGGTCTAAGGGGAGGGTTCAATGGATCTTTATGCACTTTTGGCAGACCATATATCACCGGTATGGTGGGATGTTCAACAGAAAAATATGTATACAAAGCATAGTCTATAGGATCTGTCATAAGCATATCATATACATAAAAGTTCAGTCTATTAATAATTCCATTTACCTGATACTTCTGCAAAATAACATATACAGTGTTAACATATAACTATTCATGCATTTTATTCAGGTAATCCAGCTTGTCAAAGACAACAATCCCACCTCCTTTGTCTGCTGGTCTAATAACCAGGTGCTCAGCTCTGGTCAACATATTCAATGCCTCATACTCCTTAGCTGACAAATTAAAAAAGCAGGGCTTGTGTTTATAATTAAACATTTCTTTAAATCATCCTCACAAATATTAATGAAAGATTCCATTGCTGGAGCGTTATCTGGTGTAAAAGTACTTGGTTTCTTAAACCCACAAGCATTACGCACTTCTGTGTCCCCATCCATAAATACAGTTTTTAACATAATGTTCCTGGCAAACATTTTCAAATCTAAAATTGTTTCAGCCATATCCATCTTAGTGGCAGGGATAAATGAGAGGCCTCCACACCTATGGTCACCCCCTTGTTAGTCAGGTCTGACCATAAGTTAATCACCCTTAACATCCACATCCCACCCCCCCCCCCAGTAGGGAAACCTCCATAAAAAATTCTCCAAAGCCAACTTCATGCTACTCAAGTCAGAAGTGGTAAACTTCATGACACCCATGCAGACGGGAACTGAAAGGTCGACTGCTGAATCCTACATTAAGGCACTGTATGAGCACATCCACTCATGCATGAATCGTGCCATCCCAAATAGAACCAAGATGCTCTCCTCCAAAAAAAGAAGCCAATCTGGTGGTCCCCTGTCATAAAAAAAACTTTGCAACAAAAGGAAGAAACTGTTGCAGAAAAGAGGAAATTCCTAGGATGCAAAAAACTCCCTTACCAGCCTCAGTAAGAAACTGAGATCCCTCATGAAATCCTCCAAAGCTAGTTACAAAAATAAAATTGCCAAAGATTCCAAAGACAACCACAAGGCATCCTATATCTATGTCAATAATCTAAATGGCAATGCTCAGATCTGCTCTGAGCTAAAACAGAATGATATTAAATATACTGATCCCAAGGATATTGCCAATATCCTGGCAGATCGATTCACTGCCAACTTCACCCCCCTCTCACCCTCTAAATGGCCCATCTCAATACTGGAAGATTGCCAAATTCTGGTAATAACGGCCACACAGGTAAAAAACGCACTCTCCAAAGCTAAGAATACAGCATCTATGGGACCAGATGACATCCCGGGCTGTGTACTACATGAACTACAATATGAACTGGCACCTCACCAAAGTGTCATGTTTAATCATAGCCTCACCTCAGGTTTCGTGACCACTGAGTAGCGCAGAGTTACAGTTATCCCACTCCACAAGGGGGGATCCACCTTGGATCCTGGAAACTACCATCCCATCAGTCTGACGAGCCTTATCTGCAAGGCCATGGAGCGTATTATCATGGAACTTATAAACAAAGACACTGGCATCCTTCAAACACTGGACCCCACCCAGTTTGGGTTCATAAAGGGCCGATCTTGTCTCCTGAACCTGATTGACTTCTTCGAATCAGTCTCCAGAGCCATGGACAAGGGTAAGGTGGTCCACACAGCCTATCTAGACCTCGCCAAGGCCTTTGACACCATCCCCCAATCTGGATAAACTTACTAAGCTGGGCATTAATCCCTACTTCACCCAATGGGTTGCCAACTGGCTTACTGACAGAACCCACACTGTAAAAGTAACTGACTCCAAATCCAGCTCCAGACAAGTGACAAGTGGAGTACCTCAGGGTTCAGCCCTGGGACCGCTCTTGTTTGGCATCTACTTCTCTGAAGTACAGGCCAACACTAAGGGATTCTGGCTAACAAAGTTCGCAGATGACTGCAAACTGGGAACCATTATTGAATCCCCAAATGATGTGGATACTCTACAAAAGGGCATTACAGAAACAGATGCTTGGTGCCAGAGCCATGGGCTCAAGCTCAATGCCAAGAAATGTATAGTTATCCCCTTTGGGAAAAAACATGTACCCGTGAATTACTACATAGGTGGCAGTACACTAAACACCAAAAGTGTGATAAGAGACTTAGGGACACAGGTGGACAGTGGTCTCACCTTCGATAACCAGATCAACACAACAGTCAGGAAATCATTCTATGTGGCACACCTCATCACTAAGGGCTTTTCATCCAGAAAAAAGGAGGTCATTGTCCAACTGTACTCATCCCTCATTAGACCCATTATAGAATACAACGCCCCATTTGGTATGTACCTCTCAAGACATCTGCAATAACTGGAAAGGCTGCAGAAATACCTCAGTAAAAGAATCACAGGCCTAAACAGATGCCCTATGCTGACCACCTTAAAAAACTCCAGCTATACTCTGTCGCATATCGTCTACTCAGAGGTGATCTCTGCTTAACATACAAGGCCATGTCAAACCCAGAGCTGTTGGACATGCTACACTTAAAGAAATCCCAATCCCTCAGATCCACATGCTCCAGGGATCTAAACCTTGTCATCACAATAAACAAAACATGCTGGAGGGATAGGTTCCTGACCCAGAGACTCCCCAGACTCTGGAATAGACTGCTCATACATGTCAAGCAGAGTGCTTCTTTGGCCCTCTTCAAAAGGAACCTTGACGATTGGATGGGAGAAAGGAAATTCACCCCGGAGATCACATCAGTCGCCCTGCTAGACAGGGGTCTAGGGAAGTAAATAGTGTGGGAAGAAATAGCCAGGGAATTGTTATGGCTAGGCCTGTATAGGCGCTAGAGCTGATAGCCTAGTATGAACCTACGAACCTATGAACCTTTATTCAGAACAGACAATTGTTCACTTGTAAGTTCAATGGACGACAAATTAAACACCAAACTGTTTATTTGCGATTGCGTGTTTTTGTTTGTGGACCTATGGTATGTGGGCCTTTGGTTTGAGTTGGAGGGTCAGATTGCAACCTCATCTTTCTCCTGTGGTTGCGAGACCTCCCCATCCATTTCTCCTGCCTGATAGGGAACATCTTCTCCAAACAAACCACAAAATTCCCAGTATTATTCCTGCCTTGGTCAGTTAAACTAAGATCACTATTTATTAAGGGCTTATTTAAAACTTTAGGTCTCACTGCCAGATCATTAATTATTGCAGTCTGAACATTAATTAACTCACAATCTAAACTAGTTGAATTAACTTCTACATTGCGACTGTTATTAACATCAACATTTACACAGGGTGACAGTTGTATCCAATATACATAAGTTATAAGAACTAGTATTAACAAGTGTATTATCATCTTTTAAAACACAAGCAGCAGTATTCAAATTGTGTTAATCAGTCACAGTATTAACTTTCTCAATACTCACAGTTTTTTTAGTGTTCATATCATCTACGATGTTATTGTCAGTACATTGACTGTGTTCTGATGACTCTAGCTGTTTACAACTCAAATTCTGTCCCTTCGAATTTGTCTGAATAAAATGTTCTTTTTGTACATCCTGCATGCTAGATGTCACAGCCGCTGGCATCACCATAATTGTAGAATGAGCTCCATCTAAATTATCCTTCTGAGAATCAGCATTAATAGAGTTAAAAACACCAAATGCATATCGCATCTTTCCTTGTTCATTCACAACCACCTCAGGAGCCCTAGCTGTCATACGTTGTTCCGTTGGTGTGAAACCCTCTGCTGATCCAATTGGTTGAGTACTCCTGGGCCAAGAGAAGACTTTGCTGTCCCTGAAATCAACGTAGTCCCTTTGGAGCTTCTTAACTTTTTCTTTCTCCAGTTTCCTTTCATATAGTGAGATGTTCAAAAGTAATTCATCCATTAGTTGATCGAACATTTCACCTTTAAAGGACCAGTCAGATAGAGCGTCAGCTTATTAATGTCTTTAGCTAGAGAATCTTCTTCCGGTGGAGTCCACATATGTTGAGAAACAACTTAAGAGTATCTTGGACAAAGTGGAGACTGTTTTAAGGGAAAGTAAGCAATTTTTGGAACACCTTTATATATGGGCTAAGCATAAGGATGTAAATGAAATCAGAGGTATGTTTTTGGTTACCCTAGATGTGAATTATTTATTCATAGTTATTCCGGATGAAGATGGTGTTGAAAATGTGAGACAGTTTTTGATTAAGGAAAGGGGTTAACCCAACTCTAAGATCAACATGATCTGTGCCCTATTAGAGTTGATCTTGGAGAACAATGTGTTTCTCTATGAATTTGAATATTTCCTTCAAATAGTAGGAGTAGCTATGGGCACAGCATGTGCGAATACGTATGCCAATTTAATTCTTGCCAATTGGGAAAAAGAGTCAGTGTTTAGTAGTGACATGTTTAAGTCACATGTCACCTTTTATAAATGTTTTGTGGATGGCATTTTTTTCATTTGGCATGGCAACGAGGAAGATCTCAAAATATTTGTGTGTTATCTTGGGGGGTACCATCACCTATCTGTCTTTTTTGTTTGCACTATTCCCTAGAAACCATTGATTTTCTCGATGTCACAGTTAGCAAGAATATGCTTGGCAGTTTGTCAACTAAGCAGTATAGAAAAACTGCAGGAAGAATAACATACTGCACTGTTCTAGTATGCACCCTAGGCATACTACTAGAAATGTAGTGAAAAATCAGGTACTTAGGTGTAAAAGATTGTATACAGAACCTGAACCACTAAAGGAGGCACTTGATGCATTTTGTATAGATCTTGTGGACAGGGGTTACAAAACTGGAGAAATAAAGAGAACTATAGAAGAAGTTAGTAAGTTGGAATGGAATAAATCAAAACCTTTCTTTTCTGACCTATCTTCTGTAACCCCAGAGAGTAAAAAGGTTGCGGATACTATGGCAGTGAGCATAATGTGTTTGACTTACTCTGGAGGAGTCAATAGAATATGTGAGATTGTTAAGAGGAATTGGCCTATTTTATTGACAGATCCTAAAATAAGCAGGGTAATAGAATCTACCCCTAAATTTTGTTTTAAAATAGTAAGAACTTGAAGCAGCGACTGTGTTATAAGCATAATAGGTCTTATGGGCAGTTCACTTTGCAGCGTAAGGGCACATATGCATGCAAGATTTGCAAAGCCTGCCCTAATATCTAGTCAACTTGTGGTCATATACCCAGTGGCTATGAAATCAATAGAGTTCTCTTTCTATGCAGATAGTTTAACTAAAAACATAGTTTACATGGCTAGGTGCAACCTATGTGATTGTTTTTACATAGTCAAGACTAATCATATGTTGAAGAAAAGGGTGCTAGAGCATTTAAATGACATATGCAACAATAAATTAACTAATGCACTGGCCAAGCATGTGTCTGAAGCTGGGGGAAACCATAGTTTAAAATTCTTGGTTTTACAAAAAGGTAATGACAGTCTAAGAGAAGGTGACTTACGTAATGTGACAGAATGTATTGAGCTAAAATGGATTGTTGACTTTAAGGCATATGCTCCACCAGGTTTGAATAGTGCTGTTTCCTTAAAACATATTTTAAAGAAAAGAGGTTTGCCTCATTAACTATGTTTGTTTTTATTGGATGTATAGAGTATTTAAAGAACTTTTAGGTCTGAAGAAGCAGTCAAATGCAAAAGCGCTAACCTAATTATATTTGTTTTTTTGTATGTTTATTCATTAAATTATTTTTTACTCTCAGCATTTTGACGCCTTATTTTGTTTTCAATATATCAGGACTACCACATTATAAAGATGCAAACGATGCATTAAACTGTTTAAAATAGGAAGAGGAATACAGGAATCACAATAGCAAAAAAAAAAACCACAAGGTACATTCCAATAAGGGTGATATCCCCCTATTGTGTGCAATTATGGGAAAAACTATACAACAAACTGTGGCTGTCTGCAAATCAGATAAATTTGATCCATGTATAATTTTTTTACTTTCTCCTCATTTACTAGGTTCTAGTATCAAGTGACTTACAATAAAAAACTCCATCGGTTGTCGGTTAAAGCTAGAGTCATTCTTTCCAGTATATGTACCAATATATTAACATTTCCTTCCCAAAGTATGAGTTACCTGTTGTGCTAGGGTTCCTATTAAATGATCAAAGATGCGTTCTTTCGAATGCATCTTGATCATACTTGAAAGCACGAAAAGGCAAAATAGCGAAATGGCATATAAGCAAATTCTTTACCTGGGAAAGAAATCACTTGGCCGCTTCTGTTACTTTGCCGTTTTTGTGACTGTAATGCGATCCTGGAGTTGGCATATTTAAGTAGGGAGGTGTGTGGGAGGGGTGAAGCCCCCCACTTTATGTAATGTTTTACAATTTTTTTTTTTGTGGAACAGCGATTATTTTTCCCTTGGAAAAAAAATCGCTTTTCTAAACATTCGAGATTGTAAGCTTTTACTTACATGGGTTCGATAAATCATCGTTCGCTTTTTTAAGTGTTCAGTGATTTAACATAGACCCTTATGCTAGCATAAGTGAAAAGACAACATTCACTTAAGGTGATTTTCAAAAGACTAATTAATGCAATGCATAGAGCACATTACCTGCTCATAGCAATATTTCCAAAGAACCACACACAGACCCAGGCGTCACCCCTTTACTTTGGAAAACTTTAAGTAATGCAGTCAGTGGTCCCATTACTAACCAATATGTCCAATTTAAATTTTTTATAATGCCCCTGCAACTGATTTATCAATGCTAAATGCTAATTAATTGATAACTGCTCCAATAGCTGAACCCTTACAATCAATGTAATAAACCACATAGAACACTGACATATCCTCAAAAAAAAAAAAAAAAAAAAGAAAAAAAAAAAAAACATATACTCAAAAAAAAAAAAAAAAAGAAAAAAAAACAGTCTCCCAGGTTGTACCCTCACTTTTCATAATAACGCCGCTCATCTTGTTAGATACACTAGTGAAAGGAAATATAAGTGGGGTCTATCGTCACGCCTTCCCACTGTGTACATGGGGCATATCTTTCAAATATACCTGATTTTTGTCTCACAATTTTGTTATGCTCCTCCAGAAATGGCGATATTAAAGACTAGGACTCACCAACCATCAATATGGCAATTTAAGAAGGAAAACATGGTAATTTTAATAATTAGAATTGTGTATTTCTTTTACTTCAGAAAATGCTCATTCTCATACTCATTTCTCAAAATTGCACTAATATTTTTAAAAGTGTCTCTGATTATGTCTGGATTTCTTACCAAATCTGGACATGAGAGAGGCTGATAGCAAGGAGAGTATGGAGTGATGGGTGGGTGCTACCTGCACCTTAAACATTGCCAAGAGTCCCTTGATGGCGGGTACCATCACAACTACGTAAAATCATGTAAACCTTGTATTTGGTCACTGGCTGTACTGGGACTTGCATAACAAATTCCTGGGTGATGTGTCTGGGATTCCTGGGGAGTGCAGATGCTGGGCGGACCAGTCCGGAGTCTGATCGAGATTGCTGCACTACACTGCAGAAAGTTAGGTACTACTTGCTAGTTCTTCTCAACTTGGCTAAAGTTGGTTGGCAGAATGCAGAACTTAAATATTAAAACAGGTCATCTTCCGCTCAGGTGGAGTGTCCATATTCACCAAGGATATTCACACCTCCAGGCTAGTTTCCCAACACAATGCATCCGAAATATTACAGGTGCAACTAACACTAGGAAATACTGCAATCCAAATTGTAGCTTGGTACAGATCCCCCACCATGCCCCAAGATTCTCACTACACCTTTTTAAACATACTGGAAAATATTAAGATACAACCTAACACCCTCATACTAGGTGATTTCAAGTACCCTGCCTTTAATTCAGAAAACTACTCGGGTACAAACACCTTTGCCCAATGGTTCTTGGAATTCATAAATTCCAACACCCTGGATCAGCTAATCCATAGTCCCACCAGGGGCTCAAATATCCTTGACCTGGTCATTACCAACATGGGAGATCGATGCTCCACACCAGCGATCACCCCCTCGTTGGTCATGTCTGACTATAAGCTAATCACCCTTGACATCCACATCCCACCCCCACCCCCCCAGTAGGGAAACCTCCATAAAAAACTTCTCCAAAGCCAACTTCATGTTACTGAAGTCAGAAGTGACAAACTTCACGACACCCATGCAGACGGGAACTGAAATTCCGACTGCCGAATCCTACACTAAGGCATTGTACAAGCATATCCAGTCGTGCATGAATCATGCAATTCCAAATAGAACCAAGATGCTCTCCTACAAAAAAAGGAAGCCAATCTGGTGGTCCCCTGCCATAAACAAGTTATACAACAGAAGGAAGAAACTGTTACAGAAAAAAGGAAAATCCCAGGATACAAAAAACTCCCTTACCAGCCTCAGTGAGAAGTTGAGGTCCCTCATAAAATCCTCCAAATCTAGTCATGAATATAAAATTGCCAAAGATTCTAAGGACAACAACAAGGCATTGTATAGTTATGTCAAGAATCTAAATGGCAATACTCAGATATGCTCTGAGCTACAACAGAATGGCACTAAATATACTGATCCCAAGGATATTGCCAATATCCTAGCAAATCAATTCAGTGCCAATTTCACCCCCTAAAAGGTCCATCGCAATACCAAAAGATTGCCAAATGGTGTTAATCATGGCCACACAGGTAAAAAACACACTCTCCAAAGCTAAGAATACAGCATCCATGGGACCAGATGACATCCCGTGCTGTGTACTACATGAACTACAAAATGAACTGGCACCTCACCCAAGTGTCATGTTTAATCATAGCCTCACCTCATGCTTCATGCCCAGTGAGTGGTGCACAGCTACAGTTATCCCACTCTACAAAGATGGGTCCACCTTGGACCCCAGGAACTATCGTCCCATTGGCCTAATGAGCCTGATCTGCAAAGCCATGGAATGCATTATCATGGAACTTATAAACAAAGACATTGGCAACCTTCAAACATTGGACCCCACCCAGTTTGGTTTCATGAAGGGCCTATCCTATCTCCTTAACCTGATTGACTTCTTTGAATCAGTCTCCAGAGCCATGGACAAGGGTAAGATGGTCCACACAGCCTATCTGGACCTTGCCAAGGCCTTCAACACCATCTCCCACTCTGGAATCATAGATAAACTTACTAAGCTGGGCATTAATCCCTACATCACTCAATGGGTCGCAAACTGGCTTACTGACAGAATCCACACTGTAAAAGTAGTTGACTCCAAACCCAGCTCCAGAAAAGTGACAAGTGGAGTACCTCAGGGTTCAGTCCTGGGACTGCTCTTGTTAGGAATCTACTTCTCCGAAGTACAGGCCAACACCAAGGGACTCTGGCTAACAAAGTTCGCAGACGACTGCAAACTGGGAGCCATTATTGAATCCCCAAAAGATATGGATATCCTACAAAAGGGCCTTACAGAGACAGAAGCTTGGCGCCAGAGCCATGGGCTCAAGCTCAATGTCAAGAAATGTATAGTTATCCCCTTTGGGAAAAACCATGTACCCATGAATTACCACATAAGTGACAATACACTAAACACCGAAAGTGTGATAAGGGACCTAGGGACACAGGTAGTTAGTGGTCTCTCCTTCGATAACCACATCACCACAACAGTCAGGAAATCCTTCTATGTGGCACTTCTCATTACTAAGGGCTTTTCATCCAGGAAAAAGGAGGTCATTGTCCCACTGTATTCATCCCTCATTAGACCCATTATAGAGTACAACGCCCCATTTGGTATGTACCTCACAAGACATCTGCAACAGTTGGAAAGGCTGCAAAAATACCTCACTAAAAGAATCACAGGCCTGAAGCAGATGCCCTATGCTGACCATCTAAAACAACTCCAGCTATACTCTGTCACATATTGTCTACTCAGAGGCAATCTCTGCTTAACATACAAGGCCATGTCAAACTCAGAGCTGTTGACCATGCTACACTTAAAGAAATCCCAATCTCTCAGAGCCACATGGTCCAGGGATCTAAACCTGGTCATCACAATGAACAAAACATGCTGGAGGGTTAGATTCCTGTCCCAGAGACTCCCCATTATCTGGAATAGACTGTCCATACATGTCAAGCAGAGCACCTCTTTGGCCCTCTTCAAAAGGAACCTTGACGACTGGATGGGAGATAGGAAATTCACCCCAGGGACTACATCAGTCACCCTGCTAGACAGGGGACTGGGGACGTAAAATTCCTGGGAAAAATAGCCGGGGAAATGTTGTGGCTAGGCTTGTATAGGCCCTAGGGCCGATAGCCTAATACCAACCTATGAACCTATGGACAAAACCAACAATACTGGGGACAAAGGGTTTACTATCAAAATATTGAAATTCATAAAAATGAACGTTCGATACTTCGAAAATGACCTCATACTTCCTGCATACTAATTAGGTTAAAATGTCGAATCTGTTGATTGAATTCAGCAGATTTGACATTTATGTCGAATATCGACAGTGATGGCAGAGTAGGTGTAAACTAAGTTGAACACCTACACTGTCATTCACATTTAGCTCCACCCCCCCACACCCCCTGCAAATTAAATATCTAACTCCGAGATCGCACTACAGTGAGGAAAGGGATACATTTCCCAGTTCGCACTGCACCATGACTCTACACATAATATCTAGTTCATATCAGCGAATGCACACTTGCATTCGCAGATATGTTCTCTCAATATCCTAATGTTTGGCAACATGGAAGTTGACTAACTGCCATTCAATTTTCTGTGTTCGCTGAACCAACGTTCACATTTTTGATAGTAAATCATGGACAAAACCCCCCAAAATAGGGACAAATTTTAAATATTGGTCTTATAAACTTAGAAATTTGCTAGAATAAAAGGTTTGTGCTACCATGCATTTTTTAAAGGATATGATGTCTGAAACTCAAGTGCCTGTCATTATTTAGTGACTTCACTCCTCACTGATTTGCCAGAAACTTCCAGAAAACCACACATTTTATGAGGAACAGACCAAAAATATGAGGAAAAAATCTGGACGTTCTGTGAAATCCTGGACAGTTGAGAGATATGTGTGAAGTGGTGGGATATGTAGAACAGGGGGACATTGTTGTAGAACAGTACCCCCACCCATGCGCATTAGCAAGTCCTGCCCAAACCCCGCCCACCACCCAACACCCGGTGACATGTTCGAATAATGAACGAAACTGAAAACAGCTTCAAAGAGTGCAAAGGACAGCAAAACTTGACTGCAAATCCCTTTGCTACACAGCTGTCCACACAAACAAATCTTGTTAAACCAAAAAATAAAAGAATACTGCTCCACAGGCAAGGAGTTTTAGCACTTTCGTTCATTTAATCTTGAATTTCATCAGAAGCTGACAGTTGTGGACAGCTGTGTGGCAAAGGGTTTTGCAGTCAAATAATGAATGAATATTCATAGTGATGTCTTCACCAGCCTCGTGAATATTCATCGGATATTTGGCATATTAACTCTAGTGGGTACTGCAATTAAATAATGCTAAGAAACAGCACTATAACTCGAAGTACTACAGTGTAATATTGTCTTTTTCTTCTAATATGGGCCCATCTCTCTAGATGCCTGTCTCTTAAACAGTGTAACTTGGTGCTTAATACAACTGATTAATGTCTTAAATATTAGTCTGGGTCAAATCAGTGGCGCTGAAAGCAATAAAATATTATTTATATATATATAAATATATATTTATTTATTTATATTATATATGTGTGTGTATATGTGTGTGTGTGTGTGTATATATATATATATATATATATATATATATATATATGGGCCTACCTGATAACACCAACACGCCAAAACACCGACAACGAAATAACCGATACAACAAAACCAAAAAAAAAAGAAAGTTCAAAAACACAAAACTTCACATGCTCGACAAACCACAATCCCAACAATCAACAAAACAAATACCTTTCCCGAAAAACACACACACAACACAAGCACACCAAAAACCTTACAAAGCTACACTAAACCTTACATACACAACTATCTATGTACTAACCTTAACCCAAACCCTAACCCTAAGGTCCGTCACTATCGCACACTTACCTTACCCGCACCCTAACTCACTTAATCCGCTCCTAACCCTTAACTCTGTCACTATCGCACACTTACCTTACCCACACCCTAACTCACTTAATCCGCCCCTAACCCTCAAGTCCGTCACTATCGCACACTTACCTTACCCACACCATAACCCTAACTCACTTAACCTGCCCCTAAACCTAAAGTCCATCACTATTGCACACTTACCTGACCCGCACCCTACCCTAACATCCATCACTATCACACACATACCTTACCCACACCCTGACCCCAATGTCCGTCCCTATTGCACACTTACCTTAACATGTCGGTGTTCTCAGTGTCGGGATTCTCAACTGTCGGTCTTCTCCGTTGTCGATCTTCCGGTGTCGGTGTTCTCATCGTCGGCGTTTAGAACTTTCAGCGTTTTTAGGTAGACCCATATATATATATATATATATATATATATATATATATATATATATATATATATATATATATATATATATATATATATAGATAGATATAGATATGTAGATAAAAATGTAGTGGGTAACTGGAAGCTGGAAGATGAGACAGTCACTGTCTAAGAAAAGCTGACTGCTCCTCTACCACACTAACATAATCGCAGATGTACTTTATTGTGCACAGGGTGTAGGGGGACTGGGCTAGGGTTAGGGCTAGGGTTAGGGTTAAGGTTAGGGTTAGGGCTAGGGTTAGAGCTACAGTAAAGGAAAGGATTAGGGTTAGGGTTAACTATAAACTTAGTTACTACAGAAATAAAGTTACAATTCTTGTCAATGAAGACACATGAAAAGTCCTTAACAAAAGTTTTTCCTCCTCTGGCAGAATTGCAGCATTTAATTCATTTAGCTCTCAGTCTCAGGAACATTCACAAATCACATGTACAGGGGTGATTTCAATATCTGTCAATGAACTACTAATGCATGCATGATGTCGCTGTGAAATCTGCATGGCAATCAATCATGCATCTTTTGCATGCAATATCACGACCATTTGTCATGTCAGCCACACAAGCCACTCCCACTTGTGTGCAGTCTGACCAGGGGTAATGTTCTACAACATCACTGAACAAGGGATCGATGGCTCTGTAAATGAAAGGTACTTAATTTAATTCATAGTATATGCATCTTTAACAATTAAAACACACACTCGAATTTCAGTTGAGCAACTCGCTAACATTCCAGCATTATTTTATGCTCGTAGGTTCATAGGTGTGTACTAGGCTAATGCATGCCTCTCAGCTGTCCCTGATTTTTACTCAAATTTTAGTTCTGTCCCTCTTAATCCTTCCTAATATACGTGACTTTTGGAGAAAATTTTACAATTACACTTAATAACTAATGACTGTAATTAGAGTTTCAGACTTATTTTATTTCAGAAAATTTATATTAATTTACACTGTCTTATTCTGTCAATGTTGTGCCATGTAGTCAATAGTACTAGTATTTTTAAAATGTCCCTGATTATTTCTGGATTTGTCCCTGATTGGTTGAAAGCTTTGAGTTAATGATCGCAAGAGCCTTTTTAAGCCTTGCAATGAAGCCATCCAAAGATACCTCTCAACTGTCCCTGATTTGGACTGAAATTATAGCTCCTTCTCTATTAATCCCTCCTAAAATTTTTGTCTTTTGGAGAAAAGGTGGTGAATTACACACAATAAATAATGGCAATAATTAGAGTTTTAGACTTGTCTTACTTCAGAAAATGTATATTAGTTCACATTCTCTTATTCTGTCAATATCTCAAGTTAATATTACTAATATTTTAAAATTGTCCTTGCTTGTCCCTGAGTATTTCTGAATTTGTCCCTGATTCTGTTGAGACTGAGAGCTATGCACCAAATCTCTGAGTAGTTCTAATACCCTTGATGAATGTAAGCAGGATCTTGGGAAATGAACCATTTACAGGCTGCCTATGTCCATTAAAGACATAAGTGACAAAGGGTCTATATTATAATGTTGAATGCTGACAAGTTTGAAGCACTAAACTTCGAACTTGTGCTGAGTTTTTTTTGTTTTGGGTTTTGAGTGGGGTTTTTTTGACATTCAACGTTTTTAGACTGAACTTTCAAGTTTGAAGCTTTGAAGTTGTCAGCATTCGACAATCTGATATAGACCCGTGCCAAACAGGGATTAATTTCCTTTTCCCTTATGCATTATTCTCAAATTCTTTGCTGAAGAATTTTGAACAAAGCCAAAATAATGGGACAAAGGGCCAAGATAAAGCACAATTTTTAAATATTAATCTAATTTATGTTAAAAAAAAACTTTTGCACCAGCGTGCTTTTTTCTGAACAATATTTATGAAACTCTGTCTGTCATTATTAACTGACTGTAATCCTCAGTGATTTATCAGAAATGTTGCCAGGGACAGGACAAAAGTAGGGGCATATGAGAGGTGTGCGCTGATGGTATTGACTATTAGCCTTATGGCTATTTCCTTTTGGTTTGGTTACATGCTGTTTGGCACAGCTAAAGGCCAATATAACTCCCTACTCCAAGAATTTGTGTGATACACTGAGCTTTGTGAAACATTTTAAATCTTTTGTTTATTGTGTGGATCCATAACTTATCCTCTCTTCTTAGTTATTATGTAACTGCTAGATTAAAGAGGCTTTTAGCGGTTGCCCTTAGAATCTTTTACCTGTAACACACTCAAAGGGAAGAAACAGTGTTGCCAAAAGTGTATACCTAAACCAGAATATGGCCTCCATTAGCTACTACACTCCAATCTCCACAAAAAAGTTAATTTATTTATAATTTATTTACTAACTAAGGAAAGTCCAACAGGGCAGAACACATTTTTACAGATGTCCAGGAGAAAAAAATGGCTCTGTTAAAAAAAAACAACAATTTACAGTACTTCATGGGAGTAATAACTGATATTTACTTATCCGATGAGAGCATACACTACAGGAAATATAACACTGGGACATAAGTTGGTGATAGTGGAGAGAAATAATTTGTAATGTGTGTGGGCTGCATGCCTGACAGTAGCAGCATGATTGACTACAACGCTAGCATGTAACTGTCAGTCTGGTGTGGCGGCAGTAATATAAACTAAATAATACCACTTAAGCAATGTAATACTGTATTTCATACGATGCATCAGGAAAATTTTACAATAATAAATGAAAACTTTATTATTTTGCCAGCTGTGATGATGTAGAGGGATAAAGCCCTGGGTGAGGTCCAAGGACTCAAGTTTTATTAGCAGGTCAAGTCATTTGCAGAATTGGCAGGTAGGATGAGTGTTGTAGCAGCCCTTCAGTAGAAGGAGATGATCTACAATCTGGGAGCATCAGTGTGGTACACCAGGATGCCATATGGTGGTAGCCTGCATTGAGCAAGTACATGGGACTATGGAGTTGTGTAGGGGAAAGCATTGTGGCTCTTATGGTGATACATCACAATTCCCCCTACCCAGGGGGACAGGATAGGCCTGATAACAAATGTCCTCCTTTCCAGGATGCTGGTGAGGATACATGCAACCCTCATGGATGTCTAAATGACAATCCACAGATTGGATCTGAATTCCTGAGCCTCTAATTAGAGAAGCTTAATGGTCAATAGCAAAAGGTATAAAACCTGCACTTATATTTATAAGGAGAACTGCTGTCCCCTTAACCTCCAGCATGTTAAGTATTATGTATCATTTGACAGGGTGGTTTTGAAAAAAAATGCCTTTAGTGTATATCTCCTTATCCTCTCTGTGGGCAATATAGGTTCTTAGACTCTGGTAATGGCTGAATACAATTGCTTGTATGTGTGTTTTCTGTTCAGAATTTTCATCCAGTTTTGCTATGATTCTTTTCCTGTCTTTTATGCAAGATAGGTTTCTAGCACTTCTGTTATAAAACTGCTTCTGTTTTAATGCCTTTTTCTAAGTATTTCTGGAGTTTGGATTCTACTTTCTGGAATCAGCAGATTAAAAGATGCTAGCAGTTTGTATCTCAGCTTTCCTTCTACAGTCATGATGGAGATAAACCAACAGCCTGCAAAAACATATTTGTAGATTAACACCACTATGTGATGTCTATTTGATCTGATGTATCACATTTTTTCTGCATATATTTTAGTGTCTATATACATGCACACAAATATTTCAAGAGTGGGCATCAATGCCCTTCAAGCCTACTAGTATATCAAAGCAGTTGTTCCATAATAAGTGTCCAGGCTGTTCTTAAAAACATCTAAACTAGTGCTTGCTTTAATTTGATAGTGTATTCCATGCATCAGCTGATCTCTCTGAGAACCAGTTAGTACACTTCGTAGAGCCTTTTTTAACTTCTCCAAATCTTTTGGGTTTCTAATACCATGACAGGAATGGACCCCATTCCCAAGTCAAAGTACGGTTACAATTCACAAAATTAGTATTGTTTTAATCTTTGATGTCAGCCAGAAGTGCTCTTTGCAGCACCATCAATGTACCCAGTAATGACTCCTTTTGCAATTCTTATGACGTTACATGTACTGCTAACATATCTAAATATGACTGTAGATTCTTTTTTATAAGACCCATTGCTTCAACTACTATAGGAACTGTCTGAGTATCTTTCTTCCACACTGCTCTCATTTCTGCCTGCAATCCTTATATTTTATGACTTTATGTCTCTCTGTTTGTAAGATACTGTAGTCACTGGGTGTAGTGATTTCAATGATCAATGCTACCTTTGTCTACTTTTCATGGACCACTATATCTGGTTTTCTCACATCTATCTTTTGAACTGTTGGTAATGGGTGATCCCCATGTGATGTAGACTTCATCATTTTCTATGATGCTTTGTGGCTCATGTTTCCAGTGTTTTTCAGCCACTTCAGTATTATAACGTTTGCACAATCCCCAGTGCAACAGTCTTGCCACATTATTATGCCTTTCAGTATACAGTCCTTCTGCCAGCAACGAGGTGTTCAACTGTTTACAATTCTGTTTTGCAGAATCTACATTTGTCTGTTTCTCCCACATGTTCAATGGACTTTGTAAGCCAGTGTGCATGCAGCCCACTATATTGGGCCGCTAATATTAACCTTTCATCTTTTGGTTTGAATTCGCCTCTCCTTAATCATTCTTGCATTCAATCCTGATCAACATGAGGTTCTTCCAGGAGTTTTCTATACTTGCAACTATATTTATGTATTTTCCACATTTCTTGTCTTCTCATCTGATCCTGCACCTCATATTCTTTCTTTTGTTTTTTTGGCACATTCAGTTGCTGCCTGATTTTTATCTACTTCTGGTTTGATTTCCATTACAGTTTGACACCGATATGCTTCTGCTAGACTAAGCAGGGAAGTCATCTTAGATTTATTCTCCTCATGTTTCAAAACTTTCACTACATTTGGGTCAGCAGATATGTATGCAGTCCCATGATTGCAGATCGATGCATATAATCAATTTCAACAAGGCCCATACCTCCTTCGGAACAGGGAATATATAATCTTGATATGCCCTGATTTTTATAAAGCATTTGATGAGCATGAAGCATCCTTCTTTTTCTGTCTAATCTATCCAACACTTTTTGGGGCCACTCAGTCACTCCAAAACTGTAAGTTAGGACAGGAAGAGGAAATCAGTTTATTGCTTAAATTTTGTTCCTAGATGTCAACGCTGTTTTTAGGATTAATTTAAGTCTTCTAAAATATTCCTTATTAAGTTTTATTCACATTTGTTCATGTTTTATTCTTGATCCTTCATCAGTTCCCAAATATTTATACACCCCCTCTTGCTCAAGTTCTTTTATATCACATTCTTGTGCCAAACTGATGTTTTCTTGGTGCTGCAGCTTTCCTGCTTTAAAGGTTGCTTTTGTACATTTATCAAAACTAAATGACATTCTCATATCATCTGAAAAATTTTTGACAACTTGCAGTTGTGCTTTCAGTTCCTCATCTGATGAGCTATACAGTTTTAAATCACCGACAAAGAGAAGATGAGAAGTCTTTACACTCTGTTGCTTTCTGGGAGCCAAATTATAGCCATGACCTACTCTGTTAAGCAAACAGCTTAGTGGGTTAAGAGCAAGGCAAAAGAGCAATGGTGACAGAGAATCACCCTGGAATATCCACCGCTGTATTTTTATCCCTGGAATAATAATTTGTTCTTTATCATGGCTTAATTGCAAAGTTGTCTGCCACTGTTTCATGGTTGTTGTGATGTAATTTGAAGTCTGTCGGTATCAGTTCTGGTGTATAGTTTATACGTCATCGGAAGGCAAGTTATTGGTCTATAATTTTTAGGGTATTTTGCAGGTTCAGTCTTAAGTAGGTGCATTGTTTTTCCTGCTGTTAGACAGGCTGGTGTCTGTTCAGGGTAGGCATATAAATAGTTCTTACTCATGCCCAAATCTCAGTGCAAAAATGTTAATACTTTTAATCAGATGTTAGGTACTGCATCTGGGCCTGGGGTTTTCCATTTAGAGGCTTTTCTTAACTTTGTTTCAATCTTCCTGGCTGTTTACTTCATCCCATTTCATGTCTTGCACCTTTGAGCTTCTTAGTCTTTCTATTACTTCTATCCATTTAGCATCTTTGTTATGTTCCACAGGATCTTCATAAATACTTCTCCAAAATGTATCTATTTCTCCTTTTTTGGTGGACTTTCAATTCCTTTTACCTTGTTTCCCAATTCTCTATAAAACTTTTTTGGGTCATCAGTAATACTTTTCCTTTATATTTATCTGCGTATCTTCTAAGTTTTTCCACATGTGCTGCTATTTTTAGTTTATTATTTGCGATAGTGCATGACAAATCCTGATACGTTATAATACTGCGTATTGCTTTTATCACTTCTATCTTTCTGAGTATTTTTGTTGATCTGTTCCGTCTTCTATACTCTTCTAACAATGACACTTCCTGGCTTAATTGCTTTATAGTTTTCTCTATTTGATACTTCCATGGTGGTATTCGATTTCTCCCCTTCCTTTCCCTTACTACACTGTGTTCTTGTGGTAGAACTTTATCTGTTATTAATTTAGCTGCACAGTAATATATTGCATGGATCTCTACAGGCAGCCCTAATTACTGTGTTCATTTGTTTTATCAAACGTTTGACTTTTTGGGTTTTATTGACCTTCTGCAGTCTACTTATTTTATTGATCTTAATATGTCTGTCTCTATTAAATCAAGCAACTCTTCTCTTAGTTCATTTTCTTCTAAACTGAGGGCACATTTTTTGTTCTCCATTTCCTGTGGGCATTCTATAGAAAGTTCTACAGTATCTTCCTGTGACACATTCTCTTCAATTTCATCCTGTGTCAACCATTGCTCTGTCATATGAGAACTCACTGGCCTATTACTCCTCAACACTGACTGTATCAATGTTGACACAGTTTCCTGTTCCTTCCTTTGCTGTCCAGCTTCAAGTAAACATTTATACTGGTTTCCTGTGGAAGGCTCCAAAATATCTTCATATGGCAACTGACCATTTGCTTCCTGTTCCAGTGCTTTCTCCTTAATTTGGATGTCTATTGCATTATCCTGCTGTGGTGCTTTCTGAGTTAGATTTTCTACACTGAATCCTTCACTTCACAGGTACTCCATAACCTCAGTTTCTATTTCTTTAACTTCTCCATTACTAATCTTCTTTTCTGCTTTTCCTCTTTGTCTTCTTATTTCTTGTATTGTAAAGTTTTCCATGCCTGGATTCCTTTGCCTGTATTTCTCTTCAAACATCTTTGGTGCTCCTCTTTTTGTATTGATTGGTTTTGCTTTCTCCTTTGCATAAATATTACATCATATTAAATCTCTTTTTCTTTTCCATGTCCATATTTCTTCTTCAGACATCTCCTGATCTTCCTGTTTTTCCTTACTTTGGGGGCTCATTCCATGATGCTGTGATGTAACCTGTGTTAGACCTTCTACGCCAAATCCTTCACTTCGCTGGCATTCCATAACTTCAACTTCTATTTTTTAAACTTCTACTTCACTAATCTTCCTTTCTACATCCCCTCTTTGTGATATTATTTTTATTTTGAAATTGTCCATATCTGGATGCCTTTGTCTGTATTTCTCTTTGAATATCTTTTGGGCAGCCTTTTTTGTATTGATTCATTTGGCTTTCAACTTTGCATAAATATTGCACCATATCAAATCTCTCTCTTTCCCATGTCCGTATTTCTTTTTTATACTATTCAAAAATCTCTAGATTTTATTTATATTTTCACACTTCCTCAGATGCTTCTTTTTCCAAACAAATCAAAGTTTCTTGGTGTATATAATGTTTTTCATAAAGCTGTTATAATAATGAACACAATTTTTTATTTTTTATTAGAACCTTTTTTAATTTCTCCAAGTCTTTTGGGTTTCTAATACCATGATGGAAATGGATCCCATTCCTAAGTTAAAGTATGATTAAAGTTCATGAAATTAGTATTGTTTCAATCTTTGATGTCAGCCAGAAGTGCTCTTCACAGCACCCGCAATGTGCCCAGTAATGACTTCTTCTGCAATTCATATAGAGTTACACATATTGGTAACATATCTAAATATGATTGTAGATTCTTTTTTATAAGACCTGTTGCTCCTACTACTATTGGAACAATTTGGGTATCTTTCTTGCACATTGCTCTCATTTCTCCCTGTAAATCCTGCTATTTTATGACTTTGTGTCTCTCTGTACGCAAGACACTGTAGTCAATGAATGTGCCAATTTCAATGATCAATGCTATTTTTGTCTTCTTATCTTGGACTACTATATCTGTTTTTCTAGCATCTAGCTTTTGAACTGTTGGTAATGGATGATCCCATGTGATGTAGACTTCATAATTTTCTATGATGCTTTGTGGCTCATATTTCCAGTATTTTACAGCCACCTCAGTACCATAATGTTTGCACAATCCCCAGTGCAACAGTCTTGCAACATTATTATGCCTTTCAGTATACAGTCCTTCTGCCATTAGTATGTCGCAGCCAGCAACAAGGTGTGCAACTGTTTCCAATTCTGTTTTACAAAACCTACAGTTGTCTGTTTCTCCCACATGTTCAATGGACTTTGTAAACCAATATGCATGTAGCTCACTATCTTGTGCTGCCAATATTAACCTTTCATCTCTTTGTTTGAATTCGCCCTTCCTTAACCATTCCTGTATTCATTCCTGATCAACATGAAGTTCTTCCAGAAGTTTTCTATA
Organism: Protopterus annectens; assembly: GCF_019279795.1. Taxonomy (NCBI): domain Eukaryota; kingdom Metazoa; phylum Chordata; order Ceratodontiformes; family Protopteridae; genus Protopterus; species Protopterus annectens. Next base: position 322,404,176 of record NC_056746.1, read on the forward strand.
TTTGCAACTATATTTATGCATTTTCCACTTTTCTTGCCTTTTCATCTGATCCTTCACCTTTTATTCTTTCTTTTGATTTTTGGCACATTCAGTTGCTGCCTGATTTATATCTAGTTCTGGTTTGATTTCCATTCCTGCTTGATGCCGATATGCTTCTACTAGCCTGAGCAGGGAAGCCATCTTAGATTTTGTCTCCTCATATTTCAAAACTTTCACTACATTTGGGTCTTGTGAGGTCAGCAGATATCTGTGGAGTCCCACGATTGCAGATCTATACATATAATCAGTTTCAAGGAGGCCCATCCTTCCTTCAGAACAGGGAATATATAATCTTGGTATGCACTAATTTTTATAAATCATTTGGTGAGCAAGAAACATCCTTCTTTCCTATTTAATCTGTCCAACACGTTTTGGGTCCAGTCACTCACTCCAAAACGTAGGACAGTAAGAGCAAATTGGTTTATAGCTTGGATTTTTTTCCTAGATGTCAATGCTGTTTTCAGGATTAATTTAAGTCTTCTAAAGTATTCCTTACTAAGTTTTATTCACATTTGTTCATGTTTTATTGTTGATCTTTCATCAGTTCCCAAATATTTATACAGTCCCTCTTGCTCAAGTTTTTTTATGCCACATTCTTTTCCCAAACTGATGTTTTCTTGGTGCTGCAATTTTCCTGCTTTAAAGGTTGCTTTTGCACGTTTATCAAGACCAAATGACATTCCTATATCATCTGAAAAAGTTTTGACAACTTGCAGTTGTACTTTAAGTTCCTCATCTGAAGAGCTATACAGTTTTAAATCATCCACAAGAGAAGATGATAAGTCTTTATACTTTGTTGTTTTCTAGGATCTAAATTATAGCCGTGGCCTAAGCTGTTAAGTAGACATCTTAATGGGTTAAGGGCAAGGCAGAATAGCAGCAGTGACAAAGAGTCACCTTGGAATATCCCCCTTGAATTGTTATCCCTGGAATAATAATCTGTCCTTTATCATGGCTTAATTGCAAAGTGGTCTGCCACTGTTTCATGGTCACTGTAATGTAGTCGATCAGTGTAGCGTGTATCTTATACATTTTAAGCACTCTTTTATCCATGAATGTGGGATACTATCAAATACTTTTTTGTAGTCAGTCCATGCCATACTTAAATTCTTCCCCATTTTACAGTTTACTATGACTTTATTTAACAACAAATGATCCTTTGCTCCATGTGACTTTCTTTTATTCACCTTTTGTTCTATTGCCACAATTGAGTTTTCTTCTAAATGACTATAAACTCTGTCGGCATAAATTCCAGTGCATAGTTAATACCTTGGCGGAAGGAAGTTATTGGTCTATAATTTTTAGGGTAGCTTGTAGGTTCAGTCTTAAGTAGGAGCATTGTTTTTCCTGTTGCTAGCCAGGTTGGTGTCTGTTCAGGGTGCACCTATAAATAGTTCTTACTCATCGCTAAATCTTCATGCATCTGTCCTTTGGTTTTCCAGTAAGAGGGTTTTCTTAACTTTGTTTCAGGCTGTTACTTCATCCCATTTCATATCCTGTACCTTTAAACTTCTTATTCTTTTTTTTTTTTACTTTTTCTATCCATTTAGCATCTCTGTTATGTTCCACAGGATCTTCATAGATACTTCTCCAAAATGTATCTATTTCTTCCTTTCTTGGTGGTCTTTCAATTCCTTTTACATTGTTTCCCAATTCTCTATAAAACTTTTTTGAGTCATCAGTAAATTGCTTATTTTGTACTTTTCCTTTATATTTATCTGTTTATCTTCTAAGTTTTTCTGCCTGTGCTGAGAATTTTAGTTTATTTGCGATAGTGCATGATAGATCCTGATCTGTTCTAATACTGCACATTGCTTTTATCACATCTATCTTTGTAAGTATTTTTGTTGATCTGTTCCCCCTTCTATATTCTTGCAACAGTGACACTTCTTGTCTTAGCTGCTTTATAGTTTTCTCTATTCGATACTTCCAAGATGGTATTTGATTTCTCCCCTTTCTCTCCCTCACTATCCTGTGTTCTTGTGGTACAACTTGATCATTTATTAATTTAGCTGTACAGTAATATATCCTATTTACTCCTGTTATATTGCATGGATCTCTATGGACAGCCCTAATTACTATGTTCATTTGTTTTATCAGACCTCTGACTTTTTGAGTTTTATTGACTTTCTGCAGTCTATTTCTTTCATTGATCTTAATATGTCTATCAATCTCTATTAAGTCAAGTAACCTTCTGTGTAGGTTATCTGATGATTCTGAGCTACTTTTTGATAACCCAAAACATTCCAAGAGGTAGTTGTCTCTACATGGCCTATATACCTGAATAAGATATTCTCTTAAATATTTGTATAAAATGCTGTATAAGTTTAGATATTTTAGTCTTAAATAATAACTCAAATGTTCACATCCATGGATGCCCTTGGCATATTTCCACTGCATTCTTTCCAGTTTATTCATGCTTGTTTTCATATAAGGTTTTCATATTGGTATTCCATACTCATGTCTGGGTCTAATGTAACTAACAAACAATGACTTCATTATTTCTGATTTCCTAGACTTTATAAATCTTTTTATACCACCTATATTTCTAAAACTGTCATTAAGTTCTAAATGAAAGACCAGCACTGGTAGAGTTCTTAATAGAATCTAGAACAGAAGCTGACATTAAAAAAGGAATAATTAGTACAGCATATAAAATATTGCATGATAACTATAAGAATCAATCAGAGGAATTTAGAAAGGATTGGGAAGAAAGACTGGATAAAAAATTCACAAAGAAACAATGGGAGGATATATGTATATCTCCCAAATATGAAACAAAGTCTAGAAGATTTAGGATTTTTGCCTGGAAATGTTTACACAGAAAGTTTTATACCCCAAGTAGACTCCAGGGAATTCTTCCTCAGGCAGAAGCAAATGTTGGAGGTGTAAAGGGGAAGAAAGAGGTAATTGGGAACATATTTTATGGGAGTGCGGTGAGTTGGCAGAATTTAGGGATTCCCTGTGGGATGCACTGTTAGAAATGCTGAATAGGCAGATTGGTCTACTGAGGAAGATGATTTTTCTAAGCTATGATACAGAAGCGGACTTGCCTAGACATGGTAAGGCCTTGCTGTATCTAATAATGGTGGCTACCAAAAAAGCAATTACTAGAAAATGGAAATCAAAATCTAAACCAACTATACTGGAAGTAGTGAATATAGTAACAGGGATAAAACAACTGGAACTGAGATATTTAGAAAAGGATGGAACAAACTTCATAGGAAAAAAAATTATAATTGTGTGAACAATACATACAAGGGAGGAATGAAGTTTAATAGGTGGCAGGACTTAAATGTTCTATGTAATGTTTGAGTGAGAATAGTGGGTAGATTATAAATGATGTATAATGTTTACAAATGGGGGTGTATCAATATGGTTTATGATGTAAAATGCTTGCAACTAGCCTAGGATTGTGTCGGTGGGGTTTGTTTTCATTTATGTAAATGTATAATTGCCTATGTAGTAAGTGATGGTTTAATAAAGATATGTCTTGTTTAAAAAAAAGGCAGGAATTGAATAATTTATGTAATATTGCTTAGGTTATATGATATCTAGTGATATATGTAAAGTATAATGTTTGTTATGTTAATATAGTTTGATTTCTTTTATATGAATGTAAATTTCCCTATGCTAAAACTGATAATTTGATGAAGGTGTTTGAAAAGAAAATAAAACTATCATTAACCAATTGGTTGATATGATTAGAAAAATTCAAAACTGCATCTGCCCATATACCCAGGTCCTTAAATGAATCTACAGTTTAAATCATTGTATGCTGTAGTAAATATTCAACTTTCAATTTATGTCTCCAAATCTTAATGGCTTAGTTGTTGATGCATTTATCATCATATTATTCTTCTGTGCCCAAATGCTCTGTTTAGTCAAGTTTTTTTGCAGATGCCCAATTTCAAGTCATCTGTATACAGACTGTAGAACACCTCAGATAAAAAGGATAGATCTGAAAGTTGCAGTCTAAACAGGTATGGGTCTAGGACAGAACCCTGTGGGACATCTTGACTGTACCTAGACTTTCACCTGTCCAGTTGTTGTATGATACTTGCCATGTCCTATTTGTAAGCCATGCAGCTATCCATCTTATCATGAGTACATCAATACCTTGTTGTTTTAATTTATTGATCAGTGTTTTGTGTATGATCCTGTCAAATGCTGAAGTTACATCTATATAAATTACATTACAGTACAATTTTTTGTTCATAACACTTATATTGTTATAGAGCATCATGTTACAATTGGTAACAGATCTATTTTTAACATATGCATGCTAATTTATAGTTACAGGCCCCAACCTTTCCAATCCTGACAATAACTTATCCATTATTACCATCTCCATTATTTTTCCACAACATGAAAGTAAACTTAAGGGTCTTTATAACTTGGGTTTGTCCTATTCTTCTTTCCCTTAAAGACAGGTTTAATAAGTGCATGTCTTCAATCTTTTTTTTAAACAAGAAACATCTTTATGAAATTATCACTTATGACACAGGTAATCATACATTTATATAAATGAAAAAAAACATATTGACATAATCTTAGTTGCAAGTATTATACAGCACAAACCATATTGACATCATCCCACTTCATAAAGGAGGGGACTCTACTGAACTCTCCAATTATAGACCTATAGCAATTCTATCTCCCCTAGACAAAATATTACAGAAATGCATACAAACCCAGCTCATGAACTACCTCTTATCTAAAAATCTCCTGTCTAATACACAGCATGTCTTCCACCCCAATGATAGTACAACTACTGCTCTGTTATGTTTTACTGATACTATTAACTAATGCAGAACTGAAGGTAAACTAGTATCTTCCATCTTTCCTGATCTGTCCAAAGCTTTTGACACCATCCTCCACCAGCAACTCCTCACCAAATTTTCTGACCTAAAACTAAGTTACTCTTCTTTTGCATGGTTCCATAACTACCTAACTGGTCAACAACAACCTGTTAAATGGCAACAAGATCTCTCTTCTCTTTTACCTGTCACCATGGGGATTCCTCAAGGCTCAATTCTAGGACCTCTTCTCTTGAGTATTTTTACCAATAAACTTCACACTGCAACCCATCTTACCTCTGTTGTTCATTATGTAGATGACTCTATACTTACAGTACTTGTGCTGCTCCCATCCTACAGCAACTTAGAGATAGGATACAACAGTCTTTCTCTGCTGTGGAATCCTGGCTCTCAAACTCACAACTGATTCTTAACCTAAGCAAAACTAAACATATGCTTTCTTGACTCGCTAAATCTATAGATTCCCCTTCTTCATTTCATATCTATTCCTCTAATAACACTGTAATAACTGCAGTTTCCCAAACAAAACTGCTAGGTGTTCTAATTGACAATAATATGAAATTTGACAAACATCTATCTCAAACAATCAAAAAACACATATTAAACTAGGAACACTGTTCAGAGCAAACCATTTCTCACCACCACTACTAAACATACAATTAGTAGAACCCATCTACTCTCTACTCTCCTATATGCCTCCCCTATTTTTACCAATCTAAAGAAAACAGGTTTAGCAAAACTAGAAGCATGCTACAACAATATAACCAACTTTGCTACACATTTCCCACATAGATCCCACCACTGCTCTGCTCTGCAACAACTCAACTGGTTAGAATTACCCCACTACTTAACCTATACCCAGCTCATCACTTCCCACAAGCTGATACACCAACCAGAAAAATCCCATGCCCTCCAAAATCTACTCCAACCCTATACTAACAAGCAGGTCCTACATTCCTATAATAAGATCATCATAGGCGGTTATTAGGCTAATGGCCCTGGGGCCCTTACAAGCCTAGCCAAGAGTTTATCCCCCAAAAGAAACCTCATTCAGCACCTATTCCCCTGTCAGTGAGGGACACAGGTGGAACCCCTGAGACAAATTTATGGTTTCCCCATCCACTCATCATGGTTGCGCTTGTAGAGGGTCAGTGAGGTGCTCTGTTTGATGTGTATGGGAAGTCTATTCCAGAGACGGGGCAGCCTCTGGGACACAAACCTGTCTCTCCAGCAGGTTTTGTTAATATCACATATTAGGTTCAGGCCTTTTGAGTGGGCAGTGCGTGAAGAGTTAGACTTAAGGATATGGAGCATCTCTAGTAGGGCAGGGTCCGAGATTGCCTTGTAGGTGAGACACAGATGACCTTTGAGCAATCTGTATGATACCAAGTAGAGTGATAGTGATTTGAGCCTGTCCACATAGGACAGGTGTTGGAGGCCATGGATTCTCTTTGTGAGGTATTTTAGCGGCCTTTCCAGTTGGTGCAGATGTTTGGAGAGGTACATCCCAAACCGGGCGTTATACTCAATTATTGGTCTAATGAGGGAGGAAGTATAGAGAGGTAATAACCTCCTTTTTTCTGGATGCAATCTCTTTACTTATGAGATGAACCAAGCAAAAGGCTTTTTTGACCACTGCTGCTACATGATGATCGAATGTGAGGTTGTTATTAACCTGAGTGCCCAGGTCTCTCACCACTGGTTGTGTGCTTAGGGGGTTGCTGTTGATGTGGTAATCAGTAGGGGTCATGTTTTTGCTGAATGGTATGATGATACATTTTTTTTTGCATTCAGCTTCAGGCCATGACTTTGGCACCAGTCATTAGTTGCTATGAGACTCTCTTGCAGTATATTAACATCATTTGGGGAGTCAATGACAGCACCCAACTTACAGTCGTCAGCAAACTTAGTCAGCCACCGGCCTTTTGTCTTTGTCTGTACCTGTGAGAAATAGATGCCAAACAGCAGGGGTCCCAGGACAGATCCCTAATAAATCAGTATTACAAATAACCAAATCCAACAGTAGAGCTGGGTACTCTCTTTACTCATGCTTTATCATGAAAATCTGGAGCACAATCCCGCAACATATCATAACTACAGTTAACTCTGCACTTTTCAAAAATAAATCTACTTAAAAATCACCTAACAACTGGCTTGGCCCATGTTCTAGCCCTTACTAACTCACATGTCTTCTTATCTGTTAGGCTCCACCATATATCCTTCACTCTTGATGTCTACCAGAAACATTAGTTTCATATGTAACTATGTTATTCTCTCGTACTACTTCACCTCCTCTCCCCAGCCATAAATTCTTTTCATTCCATATTCTCCTACTACTCAAACCAATACATTTTTACTTCTCCCCTTCACTCTAACTAACATACCTACATTCTTGCTGCTCTCTCTCTACCTAACCTTTAACTTATTGATGGTCTTCTTTCCCCATCTAGTTCCTTACACTATACTTTTTCCTACACTTATTTCTCTTCTCCAATCTTTCTGCATACCCCATGCATTCTCCTTTAGCACCATCCACCTATCAACCTCTCCTGCACTTTTACTAGCTTATCAGTCTAGCACTTTACTAGACTTCTTGTAGCAATTATTGTAGCACACAAAAGTGGTACCAGCACTAAACATTCTACAAGGAAACAGCTCCAGTACTTATTATTAATACCCACCCATCCAGGCATGTCTAAAGGTCAGTTCCCTGTGGTTTCTCCTATTAACCTGATGAACTTGGGCATCCTGAGGCAATGTAGCAACTGCCTCGTGTACACCAACAACCCTCTCCTCTTACCTCCCAACACGCAAACTTGCGAGAGATGCACTTATATATCTAAACTGGAAGCCACGCACTCTCCAGCCAAGACCGGAATAGCTGGTCAAGAGGAGAAGGTCAACACTTGGACCATACCACATGCAACACATAGCCCTCCAGAACACACACCAGCACTACCTTCACATAAAAACACAAACCACACATCCACCTTTGTGGAGGCTCTCAATAAAAATCTATCCAAACAGCAGAGACCTCCAAGGCAGAAATACACTCGACCACCACAACACAACACTAATCACAAGACACATAACTCTCTTAAACAGTGTGCCACTCAACCAAAGCCCCTAAGGCAGAACAGCATGCCCAAAACACTAGTCATAGGTGACTCAATAGTGAGGCACACTGATGTCCCAATCACTAGATTGAATAAGGCAAAAGTAACAGTCAGCTGCCTGTCAGGTGCCAGGATCTGCCACATAACACACGCACTCAGGTCCCTCAACAACAGGTACAAATATGACTCTGTCATTGTACATGTGGGTGTGAATGACCTGAGATGTACTTCACTGGACTACATGAAAAGAAACATGGAGGAGCTCTTGGATTATGTAGCCCAGTCAGGTATGACCCTAGCCCTGTGCAGCATCCTACCATCACCCTGAATGATACCACAGTACAAGCAGAAAATAATTGATTTCAACAATTGGCTAAGTTTCTGGTGTCATTCTAAGGGGATCCAGTATCTGTCTGCCTGAGATGACATGATTAACAGACCTCGATGCTTTGCCAGAGATGGCCTGCATCTGTCACCCCTGGGCTTCCGGATACTGACCAAGGCTCTTGCCACCCCTATAGTGCCTTTTTTAGGCAGTGTTCCAAAGCCCAAATTACCACCATAACAGCTACAAACAAATGCAATCCTAGGGTCATGCTGCTCAATGCTAGAAGTCTAAATCTGAAAATGCACTCGCTCAAAGCACTCCTTAAAATGGAGAACATCGACATTTGTGCTGTAACAGAGACCTGGTTCAAGGCAGCAGAAAGCACCAATAACTCATTACACACCTTTCAGCCCCAGAACTTGGACCGAAGCTCCAAAGGCAGTGGTGTTTCCATATTCATAAAGGATGCGCACACCTCCAGACTGGTAGCCCAACATAACGCATCAGAGATACTTTAGGTGCAGCTAACACTGGGTAAGACAGCAATTCAGGTCGTAGCCTGCTATAGGTCCCCAACAATGTCCCAAGACTCACACTCCATGTTCTTAAGCACATTGGAGAATATTAGGGTCCAACCTAACACTCACATACTGGGCAATTTCAACTACCCCTCCATTAATTGGGAAAACTACTCGTGTACCAATACACTTGCCCAACGTTTCCTGGAATTCATTAATTCAAATGCCCTGGACCAGCTTGTTCTTACCCCCACTAGAGGTAGCAACATCCTTGACCTGGTCATTACTAACATGGATGACTATTGCTCTACACCAATAGTTAACTCCTCCCTGGTTAAATCCGACCACAAACTAATCACCCTGGAAATCCCCCCCCCCCACAAAGGTAACTACAATGAAGCTAACTTTGGGCTCCTAAAAACAGAGATGGCTAACTTCATGGTACCCATGCAAATGGAGAATAGTTGCGTGACCGCAGAATCATACACCAATGCACTGTACGAACAAGTACACAAATGCATGGATCTCGCCATACCCAATAGAACCAAGATGCTCTACTCCAAAAAAGGGAAGCCAATCTGGTGGTCCCCTGCCATAAACAAACTATACAACAGAAGGAGGAAACTGATGCGGAATAAGGTGAAGTCCTAAGACTGGAAAAACACCCTTATCAGGCTAAAAAAAAAGTTGAGATCCCTCATCAAATCCTCTAAAGCTAGCTATGAAAACAGAATTGCAGCAGATAGTAAAGACAACCACAAGGCTTTCTATAGTTATGTAAAGAATCTCCATGGCAATACCCAGATTTGCTCTGAGCTACTGCAAAATGGTACCTCCTATACAAAGCCAACAGATATTGCCAATATACTGGCCAACAGATTCAGTGCCAACTTTACAACCCCCGAAAAGGACCAATCACAATACCAGTAGATTGCCAGGCACACAGTATTACTGATGCACAGGTTAAAACAACCCTGTCCAAGGCCAAGAATACAGCTTCCATGGCACCTGACAATATCCCTGGCTGTGTTCTACATGCACTACAGAGTGAACTGACACCTCACCTGTGTGCCCTGTTCAATCACAGCCTCACCTCAGGCTTTGTTCCTACTGAATGGCACACTGCAACAGTCATCCCTCTCCACAAAGGAGGACCGCCTACAGACCCTGGGAACTATCGCCCCATTAGCCTGATGAATCTGATATGCAAAGCTATGGAACGCATCATCATGGACTTAATAAACAAGGATATAGGAAATCTCCAAACTCTGGATCCCACACAGTTTGGTTTTGTGAAGGGTAAATCATGCCTGTTCAACTTGGTCGACTTCTTTGAGTCAGTCACTAGAGGTGTGGATGAAGGCAAGGTGGTTCATACAGCCTACCTTGATCTGGCCAAGGCGTTTGATACCATTCCCCATTCAGGAATCATAGGAAAAACTCACTAAGCTAGGCATCAACCCGTATATCAATAGGTGGGTTGCAAACTGGCTCACAGATAGAACCCACAGTGTGAAAGTAGCAGACTCCAAGTCAGACTGCCGACCAGTTACGAGTGGAGTCCCACAGGGTTCGGTCCTAGGTCCTCCCTAGTTTGGTATCTACTTCTCTGAAGTCCAGGCCAACACAAAGGGTCTCTGGCTGACAAAGTTCACAGATGATTGCAGGTTGGGAGCTATTATTAACTCCCCAAGTGATGTTGACATCCTACAGAAAGGCCTCACTGAGACCAATGAGTGATGTCAGAACCATGGCCTTAAGCTCAATGCCAAAAAATGTGTCGTCATCCCCTTTGGGAAAAACCCAGTTTCCATGAATTACCACATCAATGGTAGTCCACTGAACACAGAAGGTGTTATAAGAGATCTGGGAACACAGGTTGACAGCAGCCTCTCTTTTAACCACCACATTGTCACTGTGGTCAGAAAGTCCTTCTGTGTGGCACATCTCATTACTAAGAGTTTTGCATCCAGGAAGAAAGAGGTAATTGTCTCCTTCTACTCTTCCCTCATTAGGCCAATCATCATGTGCAATGCCCCATTTGGCATGTACCTCACTAGACACCTGCAACAACTGGAGAGACTGCAAAAGTACCTCACAAAGAGGATTCTAGGCCTTAAACACTCAAAAAAACTCCAACTATTCTCTGTCTCATATCGCCTACTTAGAGACGATCTCTGCTTGACGTACAAAGCCATGTCTGATCCAGCTCTGTTAGAAATGCTACATCTAAAGAAATCCCAATCCCTCCACACCACATTCTCCAGTGACCTCAACCTCATTACCACAATCAACATGTGCTGGAGGGACAGGTTCATAACCCAGAGACTGTCCTTGCTATGGAATAGACTTCCCATACATGTCAAACAGAGCACCTCACTGGCCCTCTTCAACAGAAACTTTGTTGAGTGGATGGGAAATAGAAAATTCACCCCGGGGATCACTCCAGTGGCTCTACTTGACAGAGGCACTGGAAAATAAAATCGGGTGGCATGATGTCAGGGTAATCCTATGGGCTAGGTTTATAAAGGCTCCAGGAGCATTAGCATAGTACACACCTATGAACACACCCTTTTACTCCTCTGTAATTTCTCTCCTCTCCTCTCTCATCTCTGTTCTACATGATTTCTGGGGCATTCTATTGTTAGATTGTATTAACTAATGTATGCATAAATGTAGGTTCTATCCATTATTGCTAATTTCATGGGATCTGTGAAGTATCTTGTGTTATATAACAAGTTTTTGTAATCTGTTTGTAAGTTTTGTAACTATGGAATTATGCTAATTTGTCTTTGGAGCCTTTCTTCCCAGGCCTCCATTGAAAATGGGCTCATACTCAGTCGGACTTTTCTGGTAAACAAAATGTCAAGTAAATAAATAAAAATAATATGACTGACCTGTGTATAAGACTAAAGGGACTAAAAACATTTTAACTGCTTGTATCTTACTATCCATGTCCATATAACAGAGTTTTCAGTTTCTCAGTTTTTGTATTATCTTTTGTTTAGTTTCTTCCCACATATCCTTACCTGCCATACCTGAATCATTTTAATCCATACTCCTAAGTACTTCATTGTATCATAGCCCCATAAATATGGATATTGTTGAATCAATTCATGTGTGAGTACATACAGTAATTTACTGGTATTGCCTTTTTTTAGCTTCATTAATTTTGTAACAAAAAAGATTTGAAACTGTCTCAAAATGCTCCACAACACTTAAATGTCCTTTTGTGTTTTTTTTTTTCCAATAAACATCTTTAGTAAATTATTAGGTATGACATAGGCAATCTGACATTTATATAAATAAAAACAAACAACATTGACACCACTTTAGTTGCAAACATTATACATTACAGACACCACTGAAACAACTGTAGTTGCAAACATTATACATCACTTATAATGTATGCAGCCATTGTCAGTTAAGCATCTTATGGCTCATTCAAATCCTACCTCTTAAACTTCGTTCCTTCTCTGTATATATTGCTCCCACAATTCCCATTTTTTCCTATGTAATTTGCTCCTTCCCTTTTCTAAAGATCCCAATTCCAGTTGTTTTATCTCTGTTACTATATTCGCCACTGCTAATAAAATTGATCTAGACTTTGCTTTCCATTTTCTAGTAATAGCTTTTTTGGCAGCCACCATAATTAGACTCAGCAAGGCTTTACTATGTCTAGGGAATTCCGATTCTGTATAAAAAAAATCATCTCTCCAGTCATTCAAATCCACTCAACCAGCATCTCCGACACAGTGGTCCACAGGGAATCCCTAAAGTCTGCCAGCTGACTACACTCCCCAAAAATATGCTCCCAGTCATCTCTTTCCTGCTCATCACACCTCCAACATTTGCTATCCATCTCAGTAAAAATTCTTTGGAGCCTACTTGGGGTAAAAAAATACATATGTAAACACTTCTAGGCAAAGATCCGAAATCTTCTAGACTTTGTTGCATATTTGGGAGACACTGATATTTCCCTCATTGTCTCTTTGTGAATTGCTTATCCAATCTCTTTTCCCAATCCTTTCTAAGCTCCTCTGATTGATTCTTATAGTTATCATGCAATATTTTATATGCTCTACTAATTATTCCTTTTTTAATGGCAGCTTCTGTTCTAGAGTCTATTAAAACCTTTACCAGTGCTGGTCTTTCATTTAAGAGCCCCGATTTCTTTCTCTTTGCCTATACTATGATATCAATCCTTGATAGGAAGGCAGTCTTTAACCTGCAGTCCCAATAAATTCTTGGCCTCTTCCAATTCTATTACCTTTCCCTTTCTAGTTATTTGCTCTCAATACCATGGTTCCTTTGCCAGTTTTCTCCAATAAATTCCAGCCCCCTTTTGCCTATTATCTGTATCCCTAACCACAGTCATCCCTATTGGCAGAATCTCTTTTCTCTATTCTTGTGCTGGTTTATTTCTTAGAATACTCCCTGCTACTTTATGACTATAATATTCTGTATGATTATTGTCATTCTCCTTAAGAGTCTGCATCCAAAATCCCAAGCTCTTCTTATTTCTTGAGCTTCCCCCCGTATCATCATCATTCTTTTCCACTTTGATTTATAATTTTCTACTTGCGTTATGTATAAGAGCCTTAACTGTGTGGCCCTAAAATACTACCTCAAACTGGGTAATCCTAGTCTACCTTGTTCTATTGGAAGAATCAACTTATCCCACTTGACCCTTGCTGACTTCCCTTCCCAGATGAAATCTCCTTCATCTCTTCTTAATTGCTATCCACAGCTTTTCCTTTGGTTGATAAAAATATGCCTGACCTGTGTATAAGACTAAAGGGAGTAAAAACATTTTAATTGCTTGTATCCATAGCCATATAACAAAGCTTCCAGGTTCTCAGTTTTTGTATTATCTTCTGTTTAGTCTTTTCCCACATATTCTTAGCTGGCAAAACAGAGTCATTTCTAATCCATACTCCTAAATACTTCATTTTATCATGCCTCCATAAATATGGATATTGTTGGATCAATTCTTGTGTGGGTACATAATTTACCACTATTGTCTTTGTTTTAGCGTCATTAATTTTGTATCCTGAGAAGATTTGAAACTGCTTAAAATATTCCACAACATTATAAAGACCCTTTCTGTTTTTGTCATGTATAAAATAATATCATCTGCAAATAAAGACTGCTTTTCTTGACTACAGTACCAATCATATAATTGAATTTCTGAATCCCTTATTTTATCTGTCAATGGTTCTAAATATAATGCAAACAATAAAGGGGAAAATGGGCAACTCTGCCTGTTTCTTCTACTCAAGCATAAGTTATCAGAGAGGACCCACCACTTTCATTTTCACCTCCAATCCCTCATATATACTTCTAATCAACTGTATAGTTGTATAAGGGAAAGCAAATGCTTCCATTGCCCTGCTCATGAAGTCCCAGTCCACTCTGTCAAATGCTTTCTCTGCATCAATACCCACCAATAACAGTGGTATTTTCTTACATTCTGATTTCCTCTGCATCATCAATGTTTTGTTAATATTGTCAAAAGTTTGCCTCCCCTCCACAAAACCACACTGATCCATGTCTATCAATTTTGGTATCACATTTGCCATTCTTTTAGACATTATACACATAAACACTTTATAATCATGGTTTAGTATTGCAATGGGCCTGTATGAAGCTGGATCTGATGGATCTTTACCCTCTTTAGGTATTACTGTTACCACTGCTTTCTTCCAGGATACTGGTACTTCCCCTCCTCTTAAAATACTGTTAAACAAAACCTTCCAGATCTTTATGAGTTTTTCCCTCCTAGCTTCCAAACTTCTACAGGAATATCATCTATTCATGGGGACTTTCCTGTAGATTGGGTATAGATAGTCATTTTTATTAGTAATTGAGCCTCATCTACCTCTAACCTTGGCATGTTTAATTCTTCCATAAACATTTCTATTTGTACCTTTTCTTGATTTCCATATTTCTCTGCTTTATAAAAACTTTCATAAATTTTCCAAAATATTTCTAATACTCCCAGAGGACCTCTTGTTATCTTCCTTGTTATAGGCTCCCTAAGCTTGGTGACAGCCCTTTCCACCTTCTGTTGCTTGAGTTGTTGTGCTAAAAGTTTTTGTGTTCTAGAATTATCAAAAAAACAGTTGTTTAGCATTCTGCAGTTGCTCTATTTCTTGTTCTGAGAGATTCCCCCTATTTTGCAATACTTTAACATTTGTCAGTCCCTCTAAATAATTCTTCTTACTTCTTAACCATATCTCACTTTCCTTTATTTCTACCCTAGTTTTAAACTCCACTTTAATTGTATCCTGGTTTCTAGCTATATTTTCAGAGGAAATTTCTATATTCTGTAGTAGTGTCTGAATTAATTCATTGAAACTGAAGACACTGGGGTATGGGGACCATACCCCCACATAGTTGAGGTATATTTTGTCTTCTGGAAAGAGTTATGCATTTGACTTGTAAGTATCCATGTCTATGGTTTGCAATGTTTAAAATAGGTGGGAACTATGCCCCCACACACCCCAATGTGTGTGTGTGTGTGTGTGGGGGGGGCTTTGCTTCCCACCCCCCCTTACTATATATGCTAACTCCATGATCACACTACCATGGGGAACAGGGTACCTTTCAGCAAAATGAGTTTCAATCAAATCAGTTTTAAGTGAAGTGAGCTTTCAGTGAATTGTGCTTAGGCAGCTGTGTTTCAGTGAAATGAGTTTTCAATGAAATGAGTTTCAGTGAAATGACTTTTCAATGAAATGAAGTAGACCCAGTTATTATTACCACCTTTTATGTATAACTTTTTTTTGTTAAAAGTCTGGTTCCAACTTTTATGTTACATGTATATACTGTTCAGCAGGTTGGTCTTTTATACAGTTGTTTCTTGTCATATCCATTTGAGCCTATACCACAACTTACATAACTCTTTGTTTTTTTTTTTGAAAGCCCTCAAACAGAACAGACAACTCTCCCTAAAACCTACCAACTTAATAATAACACATAAAACTATGTACATCTTCAAATATTGAAGTTTTTGCTTCCTAATAAGAACAAAAATTCTAAGTTGATAGCCACACAGACAGGCTAGAGGTAACCAAAAAGAAGGTTAGTCATGCTACGATGCATAGTACAGCCTGTACTATTAGTAAGTGTTATTTGATTTTGTCTATCTTTTTAGCTCTCCCAGCTGAGAAAACACTTGAATGCTTTTAGTAAACAGTTTCTCCAAGTCATTTCTCTTTATCAAATTGTCTTCTAGTGACGTGCAACCTAGACACAAAACTGCTAAGGATACCTTGTTTACCAGAAAAAAAAAGCCTTATAATATTCAAGATTATTTTTCATTTAGATGCTTTGTAATAAACATGTTACTGGATAACACCTAGGGTCTTAACCCAGTCATTTCTTCATGCAAGTATGGGAAAAAGCACACTGATTTTTCTTTTGTCATACTCTCTTAACCAGACATTTCCTCCCCCTTCTCCTCCCTTCTTCCTCTTTCATCCTTGTTTTACATTGCAGTGCCTACATTTCTTAAAACTGAACAAAGAAAAAGAGAAGAAGGGAGAAAAAAGCACATATTTAGATTAGTATCTCCATTGCATTTAAAAAACTGAGAACACTTTATTTCAAGTCTAATTGGTTTTGTGTTATCTTTAAAGCTCTCACAGCTGGGAACCCCCCTGATTGATTTTAGACAATATTATATCCTAGCCAGTTTCTCTTTTCTTTTCCCCTCAGCCAATCCCCTTCCACCAGACTGTCTCAATTTCTCTTTATCAAATTGTTTCCATGGAATCATGAAGACTAGCTGCAGGATTGCTAGTAACTAAACATGTATTTGCTAGAAAAAAGCCTCATAATATTCAATATTCTTTTTCATTTACTTGCTCCTCTTAAAACTAATCAATCTAAGGTCCTTAATCCAGTCATGTCCCCATGCAAGAATGAGAAAAAAAACACATTCATTTTAACTTTGTCATGCTCTTTTCACCAGGATCTTTTTTTTACATTGCAAAAAGAAGAGGGGAGACAACAAATCTTTTCACCAGGATCTTTTTTTTACATTGCAAAAAGAAGAGGGGAGAAAAAAATAGCACCCATTTACAACCCCCATTACACTTAAAAATAGCATGCAAAGAAAGCCACACACTACAAATTCAATACTATTAAGAAAATAAAATGTTTTCTTTGCTTACAGTTAGCTTTCTCCCCCCCCACAAAGCATTTTTCTGAACATTAATGACATGAAGTAGGGCATATACTTTAACGTTCCCCACAAGTCCAACAAATTTTGAAAAAAAAAAACAATATTTCCAGATTTTCTTGTCCTGTCATATTTCACAAATATAATTATTGCATTGTAATCCAACAGTAAATTACTGGTTTTATTAATGTTCTTCTTCATCACTCAAATACTGTCTCTGATTCATTTCCAACATACTCTCGGTTCTTCTAGTCAACTCTTGTGCTCCCTTCCTTCTCTCCAACATTTTCATTTGAAATACTGGAAAAGGTTTCACAGTTACAATCTCTCTCTGGTATTTATTACCAGAAGAACAAGAAGCGGAATCTCCTTCTGTTTCATGGCTCATTTTTTGTTGGACAAACTTTTGTATTTCCTCCTTAGCATGCACTTCATCAAAAAATGATTTTGTCCCTCCAGAGAGGAATACCTTAAAGACAGCTGGATACAGCAGTTTGAATCTCACACCTGCATCTCAATGTACCCTGAATAGTGGAATGAATTTACTCTTGTTCTACCTGATGTACAATGAGTAATCATTCTCCACAAACACTCTGTGCTGTCTCCCACTTTTAGTACTTTGTTCTTCTGCCACAATTTTGTCAGAATAAACTCCTTCTGATGGTAGGAATGCATCTTTACTATTAAAGGTTTAGGTTGCTTTCTCATAGCCAGGTTTGGAGCATACACACAATATGTCCTCTCAATTAACAACTCATGCTGTGGAATATCTGTCCAGTTGTTTTATTGTGCTTTCTAAAAAATAATACAGTCTGTTCCTTCCAGCTTCTCTGGTACAGCAGAAAATCTCAGTTTTCTGCTGTACCTCTAATTCTATTTTTTGACACATCTCTTCTTGAGCAGTCTCATATTCAGCCAGCCTTTTCTTCATTTCAGCATCTGATTTTTGCAGTTTTTGCAGTTTTTAATCACCTCATCTGAATATCTGTTTAAAGCTTATCCCATTTTCCAGCCTTTTGTTATTTGACTTGATATACTTCATGAGTGTTTTATTTTAATCAGGCTTGTGTTCAGTTGTCTTATGTTTTCTTCCATGTTACTGGAAGCCATGTTTAGAGCTTGCACTGCTTTTTGCTGAACAGCTGCAGTATTATTCCCAGTCAGTGTTTTATCCTCACCTTTTGTAGCTGATTTTCTTTCTGATTCTCTTTATTTCTTTTTTTCCTGGCATCCAAGCAGTGCACTTACTAGCCAGTTACTGAAATTTACTCAGAAATATAAGTTCACTGGCTGTTTCTGCTGAGTTTCTGTTTTCACATTGTCAAATCTAGAATTAAGCTGTTACTCAATGTGCAGCCATCCTGGAAGTCACCTGAATTGTTTCCAATCTTAAGGAATCTCCCCAAATTTATACAACCTAGTAAATAATAGATATAATTGTACTGTATCTTGTTGCTCGGGTCATTATTACCAGTTCTAGCTCCTCCCTATGTTTTATTTGGATTCAGTTTGCATAGTTCTTTTTTCAATATAATCTAATTTGATTACAGATTCTGAGGTTAGATGGATGTCACTAGGACAATTTATCACCTGTTTTGTAGGGCCACACTGTTTTGTATAAGATTTTGTAAATATTATCTATAATCTGTTATGTTTGAGAATAAATTTTGGAATCTGCACACATTTTATATGTCTTTAATCCTTCCACATCTTATATTATCTATAATATGGTTTCCTATTATACTCAATATCTTTACATAAACTTTTTTTTTCAAAATTTTCTTGATCTTGTCTCACACTGTTTTAAATTTAATAAAAAACTACACAGATCACCAAGCTAAAAATACAAAAAGTTCTTTAATACAGACATTAGCGCTTTCAAGATAAAACCGTTCATCAGATGTAAATGTAATAATACAAACACAGTATTTAAAACAACTGAAAACCAGTCAGCATTCAAGAGCAGTAAAATAATTAAATACAAGGTTTTAAGAATGGGCTTTAAAGGCACCACTCCATTGAGACCTGGGTGTCTATCAGCTCCTAGCTATATTATCCATTGTATTTCACAATACTCAGTGTAATTAGTAACATCACCCCCTCTGAGGTTACCCTTGATTATTTGTAAAACCATAAAATTAAAATAGTGTCCCTGACATTTAGTGACATGCTGGAATAAAGCATTATGCACGTTTTGTAAGGCTATAGCAGAAAGATGTCTCAAAATTCTGTCCTTAAACTTACAGTTAGTCTTGCCTACATAGAATGATGTACAGCCCATACACCTAGCCAGATATATAACATTTTCAGAATTACAATTGGATGACAACTTGGGAGTATATATAGCATTTACCTTGTCTCCATCTTGATGAAACCCATTTTCTGTATGTAGATGACCTATGTACATTGGAGAAGATGGTGCAGGGTAACATTTTCCTTTATTCAGTTTCATACATGGTGCTATAGTCTGTTCTTGTAGTTTAATCAGTCTAATGTCACGCTATTGTTTGAAAGAGACCCAGACCAGAATATTATGAATTATGTTTGTATCTTCTAAGTTTTCAGTCATGTTAGCTAAGGACCTTTGAAAGACTTCTAGTGCTAATGCAATGCCAAATGGTAGTCTCAGAACTGTATGTCTGTCCAGAGATGTATTTAAGGTACATAGCTTAGTGCTTGCTCCACTGAGATTGATTTATCAAAATCTCTAATCAGTGTCATCATTGAAATGAATTTTGCATTAAGCATAGTAGCGACCACTTTTGTTGTTTTGTAAAGCAAAGTGTTCCCTCAGAATCAATTTGTTAAGATCTTTTGGGTGTATACAAATTTTAACTTTGCCTTGTGTTACAACAGTTATGCTAACCTGTTCTGTCAGTCATACCTAGCTGCCCCATACACTTAAACTCTTGTTGTATCTTTTATTCTAGGATTATAGGTATTCTGCAAGATTATTACATCAGTGGCATATCTTCTAGTAATAATTTAATACATAATTTTGTCATGCAATATATACCATCAAGCAAATGAGAAGAGTTTGATAGAACATCAGTTTTTGTTCAGTATATTGCATATTGGCTTCTACATTTGCAGCAATGTTGATAAAACCAGCACATCTACTGTACTGTCTATTTTCTCTGCACCTTTTGTGTGAAGAAGCTTGTTCAGTTTAGAAGTTTTTTCTGTCCAATACAGGTTATTTTCATGACAAAAGGGATACTGACAGCACAGCTATCTGAAAATGTGTAAATAATTATATGTCATTTTTGAATATCAACATGATTTATATAAGATATTTGTGTTACAAATGTATTAGACCTGTATGTCATGTGTATATCAAACTGCTGGTGCATAAGTGTGTGTTGAAAAGGCTTTTACAAAGAGCTTGTGCATAAAATGTAACCACAGTGTGCCCTACTGGAATAGAACAGAAATGTACATGCAGTAGTATAACTGTTTAAATGTATATATTTTAACAGTGGAAACTGGAATACAGGAGATTAACTTCAGAAAAATAACTGAAATTAAATTACTTTATGACTATGCAATAAAATATGGCATTTTTCACTTTCAAGGCAGCTAGAAACATAACGTCTGTACTAGGAAGCTCTCTGTATTATTTTCAGAGTGAACTAATTACTAGTTTTGAAATGTGAAGGAATGCAATTGTTTTATGACTTCCAGCATCTGCTAAAGATCTGAGATCTATGTATTTTTACAGGTAGATGCTAAAGGCTACCAACTGCCATCAATGGTTGTTTTGGGCCTAGGGACTAGACATCAGATGACAATAAATTATGTCATTCTGCAAGCTAGCCTGGCAGTAATGTTTGAGATATTAATTTGAGAAGTCTCTTAGTGACACAGGGTATTCCGTATTCTGTCTTGGACCTGCAACAACAAGAACCATTCACCACAACATCTCCTTTGCTCTGTAAGTAAGTTTCTAGGGTATAGTAACTCTCTTAGATATAGTCAGGAATATAGCAAAGTTTAGTTTAGATATTTTTCTTTATTTATTTGAGACTGTCCTGCCATGTTGTTTTAAATATTTCCTGTGATTTTGAACTCTGATGTCACTGTGAATACATACTGAGTATTTTCTTGTTGTTTTTTATTATTTATTATTAAATATATTTAAACCTTTAATTGTGGCTAATCTGTGTAGAGATATTTAAGTTTTGAGAGTACTTGCATATTTATTTGTTGACACTGTGTGAGATGGGCCACTCCTAATAGCTCTGTTCCTGGTCAAACTACCATTTGTATTAATAAAAATGTTACACAGTAAGATTAGACACCTTTTGTTAAGGGCCTTAAAGTAGCTAATAAGGAGCTGGCTGGTGGTAGTGATAACTACCTTATAGTCTGGGAAAAAGGGAGCATAGCTGATAAACCTGTGCCAACCTTTCCCAGGTGTGTGTGTGTGTGTGTGTGTGTGTGTGTGTGTGTGTGTGTGTGTGTGTGTGTGTGTGTGTGTGTGCGCGTGTGTGTGTGTGTGTGTGTGTGTGTGTGTGTGTGTGTGTGTGTGTGTGTGTGTGTGTGTGTGTGTGTGTGTGTATAAATCAAACCTTAAAGAGTGTGTGTATGTCAGCTACTTGGGCAGGGACATGAAGTACTGGTTGGGCAGAGAGTGTGCTGGAAGTCTTGGCTTGGACACTCAGCTGAGATATCAGCTCTATAGCTGTGCCAGTGGGGAGTCTTACTGTGGACCTGGAGAGGGAGAAACCAGCCTCCGACAGATGGTGGTCTCGGTGTGCTCTTAAGGGAAATTGCACTTGATGGAGAGAACTGTATCTGGAAATACTGTGTGTGTACTTATCCTCCCAGTGTATGTCCATCACTGTTGCCAGTAGTGAGGATTGAGGCTCCTTGATTACTGGTCTTGTGGTGGGTCATCGCAATTTCTATTCTATTTTGTTTTGCCATTACACTCATTCACACAATGGCTATCTGCTGAAGTGTTGCCTGTCTCTGCAAATATGTAAAATATATTGGTTGTCTCTAGGAATGTGTGAATTGTTGTGTTGCACACCGTCACTGTACAGCTTGTATGACTCTGTTTCCATTCCAGGTTTTTGAGTTTTTTTCAGAATGACTGCAATTTGCACTTTTGTGATTATTTTCCATTTGTATAAGTTAATCCAGCCCATAAACGCACTTGCTTCTTTACCATATATACTAGATTGCAAAGCTACTACATTAAAAAGCTGCCTGTACACCTTATTTTTATAGAAACAGTTCAGAAAGCTTTGAACCATGGGCTTTAGCTTATGTCCTGAGCGAGACAATGCACATGAAGATTCACATGTCTTCCAGTTTAAAGCCAAATGTCTAAACATAGACTCAAACATTATGTTGCCCTGTGCTTCAGTATCAAGAGTAAACCCAAACAGATTTGCCATTTATGTAGTTTTTATAAAAGAAATATGGCACTTCACTTGGACAACCAAGAGACTTTTAATAAAACAAATATTTGTTTTAATAAAAGTCTCTTGGTTGTGCAAGTCAAGTGCCATATTTCTTTTATTCTAGTTCTTTTTTTGCACTTGACCTTACCTTGAAGCCGTTTTGCTGCTTATGTAGTTTTTATAACCAAACTTTATTCTAAGACTGTTTTGCACTTTTTTGCTTTCTGGTCCACATTTCCAAGTTTTCTTTGCACACTATGCTCTTAAGAAAATTTCACAGCACTCACACACATTTCAGTATTTACACCATTGTATGCCTCTAGAATATTATTATTTCTTTTTTGTTATTGTGACTTCTTCTGTTAAAGCACATTCTTGCATAATGTCCAAGACCACGTACCATGCATCCTGGAATCTTGACATTTTTTCTTATATTGTCTCTTTTCATGCATACAGCCACAATGGATACAGTGGGTGTGGTTTTTTGCTTCTCATGTTGTACAGCACACCACTGCTTTACAATATGTTATTTCTATGACAAGTCAACTTCTCTTTCTCCTTATTCTCAGGTTGTGTGAATTTTACATACTTGCATCCCATTAGTTAGCAATTTTAATGCCACATTTGGTAGTTCGCTCACACAACACTGGCTTTCTCAAGTATCATGCCTGATTATGTCAACAGTTTGCCTCTTATGCATTCATTATTTATGCCACAAACAGTTCTGTCTCAGATTAATAAATCACATAGCTCTCCAAATTCATTATCATGCATCTTGTGACTGACAATCACGTATGTATAGTCTCTTATGCCTGTTTTTTTTTTTTTTTTTAGTAAAATGCATGAAATATGGTAGATTATTTTTTTGCTCACAATATGCCTGGAATTTAGCTTTCAGTCCTGCCAACATTCTTTTCTCTTCCTAAATTAGAGCCAAAATATTGCATGCCTTGATGGCGTCCTTGCCTGTCATATGAAGAAATGTAGCATACTTGACTTTCTCTGGTTTGTCATTGAGGTACCAACTCAAACAAAGCCCATGCAAAGTACAGCATGGTGCATGGTCCAATCAACAAATTACTTCAACAAAAGAAGACCAGCACATAAAAACAGTTAGTTCAAGGGCACAATTTTATTATTGAGCCCATATATTAATATACACAAAGGGTAAATTCAGAAAATAAGCATACCGGTTTTGGCAAACAGCCTTTCTCAGTGCAACAAATAACCATTATGTCTCTCTGATCACATGAACTCAGTGTTTTCTTCATTTATGCAATGCAGACTATGAGCAGAAAATAGAGAGATAACGTTACATTGAGAGCAATTCTTTAGCATAAAGCCTCTGATTAGCTGATGTTACACACAGTGTATATAGTACAGAGGACAAGTAATATACAGTACATGGAGTTAGAATGAGAAGGAATACAAAATAATTCATTGTGAACGTACCTAACACCAAACAGTATTCTAACAATAGGATTTCTTACATACAGTGCAAAATTCCTCCTTTAAATCAAATGTAGTTTGGGTGGGTTTATGCAGCATATAAGTATACCACCAGCATGGCTTCCATTGGAGTTATTGTGAGCACAGCACAGTAGGAGATCCACAATAGACCCAAGATATGCTAGAGAGATTATATCTTTTTGATGGCCTGCAAACACTTTGGACTCTCTCAGAATTATTAAAATCTGTAGCAGGTGGAAAGGGAAGTTTGATATGCCTTGATTGTCTGCAGGTATTGTGACTCTCACCGGGAAAAGTAGAAAGAAAGTGAAGTGCTACAGTGAAACTGTACCAGAAAGAAAGTTAATGAACCCACTGTGAATACATAACACCCAACAATAATGTCTTAATGCTAATGAGCAGTTTTAGCCAGAAATTTATATTTTGTGCTCACAGTATCAAACTGGTATCTCTGACTTCACCACATATTTAAAAATACAATATTATCCAAATGCTATCCCTGCACACTTAAAGAAATTTAACCCAGGAACAGGTTAAGTATAGATTTATGTTGCTGCATCTGTTTAGAGAATTATAGATGTATTTTGGGGTCTGCAAATTATGTTTTTGAGAGCTGCATATAAAAATGTAGTCAGTTGAGCACAGCTTATAACTGAGAATCTTATTCTTATTGTTTGCAAGAATGTCTTCACAAGTTAGTTCACTAAGAAGGAGGTAAAGAAAGCCAAGCAACTTCATATTTTAGTGCATGTGCCATTTTTAAATATGTTAACATGCAGATTTATTTTTATTAATGTTAACATTTATAGGTTAACAGCTATGCCTTGTTTAAAATTTTGCTCTGTATTTCTAAGTCATTACTAGGATGGCAGATATCTTTGGAAATTATGCAAAATATATTCATCCAAAAATACAAGTTAGACATGTCTTTCTTTTTTTACTCAAATGATTTTTATTTTGATGAAATAATAATTTAATACATTCATAACATTCAATAACTATTTATAGTATTTACATTCAGCCTGACAAAAAGGATTCAGATAAAAACATTTGTAGTTAAATAATACATTACTATATAAACTATGATAGTTAGGAAGAGTTTGGTTCCATCTGCAGGGTATCAATCAAATTCAAAACTTTCCTCCACGGACTATTAACCAATGGCTTAGGAAAAGTTCTTAACTCTTTAGTTCTTTTCACCGTTAGTATGCATTTCTTCAGTGATGATAGGAATTCCTCCATTGTGGTTGCTATATTAGAGTTCCATCTTCTAGTTATACATGTTCTGGCTATTGCTAACATTGTCCACAACAAATACAGGTCATCTTTCTTCATATTATTACTATTAACAGCATTCAATAAAATTAAAGACTTTGTCAAAACAAATATATCAGTATAGATAGCTTGAAGAAATTTGTTAATCTCATTCCAATATGGTTTAATATTAGTACAGTCATAAAAAATATGAGACCAGTCAGCATTAGTGGACAGATGACATCTCCAACATAACTTGCTGTTTGAAGGGTTCATTTTTGAGAGTTTCTCAGGTGTCAAATAGGATCTGTGTAGAAATTTCCAATGAAAAATCCTCCAAATTTGTGAGTAAGAAGTTAGTTTAACTGAAAATAAAATGTTTGTTTTATCTTCCATTGATAATGATACTTGAAACCCTTTAGTTAGGTATTGCCAGTAAGAATCTTTAGGAGCTGTCTTATAGATAATTAAAGTGTTATATAGCTATGATAATTAATTCTTAGCATTGATATTATTATATAGAATTCCAAAAATCCAGTTTATAATTTTTGGTACGGTTTTGAAGGACGAGTTATGTATTATTCTACATAGATCCTTAGTGTATGCTGTGACACTCTGAAGAACCAACCAGTCAGGGAATAGGCCATAGGCTGACAATATACTTTGTGTGTTCAAAGCTTGTTGGTTTTCAAAACATTGCAATCAACAAGATAGGTTATTATGTTCCCATAAACCAAAAATCTCTGTATGTGTTTTATCAGGGAAATCCCTTGTATTAGTAAATGGTATTAAAAATCTATGCCACTGTTTTATATCTAAATTTGTGTTAATGAATTTTCTAAACACATAAAAATATTGTTTATTAGTGTTAGTTTAGTTAATTTTGTTGTACTATACTGTAAAATTAAACTTAAATAGTGCCATATCTTGTTATCTTTGTCAGTTACCAAAGCATTCTTTGATAAATAATTTTCATTCATTAGTATAATGGAGTGTAACTGTTTCCAACTGGAAGAGTATCTAGGATTTATCCAATTAATCACTCTTTTAACTATAGATGCCTTTATATAAGTTTCAGTCTCTGGGAATTTTAACCCCCCCATTCCCATTTTTCTGATATGATGAGAATATGCCACTCTTTCTTAAAGTGATTTCTTTAAGGATTTCCTTTCCTGGTGGAAGTATAAGGGCTTGTGCTATATAATATTTTAGGTAACAAAACCATTTTTATCAGTTGTAACCTATCATCAAATGTTATAAACAAATAATTCCATTTGCTTATTAATGTCTTGATTAAATCTATGGCTTTAGCATAGCTAAAGTGTAATGTTTCCTTTATATTCTTGCCTAGGACTATTCCTAAATAGTATAGAGTTGAAACTTGGTTTCCAATAATGTGATTAACTGGAAGCTGTATGTTCTTTTTATTTAATAATAAATATTTTGATTTAGATTTGTTGAAGGAGTGTCCTGAGATTTTTTGGAAACTTGTTGTTACTATATTCACTTCACCTAACACTTCCTTAGAGTTGGGTAAGGTAAGACATCATCAGCAAACATCATTATTTTAGAAATATATTGGTCATATATATTTATACATTTTATGTTTGGGTTATTACTTATTAAAATGGCAAGCATTTCTTTGGCCAGAGCAAATAGGATATGGAGCATGGGGCATCCTTGTCTAGTACCTCTAGTGATTTGGATTGCTTTAGAAGTAAAGGGACCTAATTTGACATATGCTAGATTATTTTCATAGATTTTCTTTATCGTTGTTATAAAAAAAGGGGGGAAAATCAACTGTAAGACTTTAAATAAATAACCCCAATTTAAGGAGTCAAATGCCTTTTGAATATCTAGATCTATTATCAGTGCTTCATGGTTTCCTCTATTGATGTAATCTATCAGAGTTAATACTCTTTTAATATTATCCTGTGTATGCCTGTTATGTATGAAACCAAATTTGGTCTTCATTAATTATTTTAGATATGGGTATTTTCAATCTATTGAAAATAGTTGACATAAATAGTTTATAATCATTATTCAAAAAAGAAATTGGTCTATATGAGTTGCAATGATTAGGGTCCTTATTTTCAATTAATATAGGGGAAATTAGAGAATATCTCAAAGAAGGTGGAATATTTGCTAATGTTTGAACTTCAAGAAAGGTTTTATGTAGGAGTGAGATTATAGAAGAAGGGAACAATCTATACATTTTGATAATTAAGCCATCTATTCCAGATGCTTTATTAGACTTATTTCCTTTAATTCCATCTATAATTTCCTTTTGAGAAATAGGTTTTTGTAGATCTAACTTAAGTTCCTCAGGAATTCTTGTTATGTTGGGAACTATCTTCTCTAACTTCTCACATTCATTTATACTTATTTTATCTTTATGATGCTCTGCATAATGATAATTAAAAGCCTCCAGAATGTCCCCTATGTCAAAGACTTTTTTCCTTTTCTCTTCATGAAAGATACTATCAATGTTATTCATTTTTGATTGTATTTTAACTTCCATAGATAGGTTATGAAGATGCTTAGGACAGGTAGCATAAGAATTTAATTTCAGTTTTTCCATAGCTAAATTAGTTTTATGGGATAATATTTCATTGTATTTCTTATGCGCTTCTTCTATTGTCTTCTTATTATCTGTAGCAATTAAGTTTTTATTAGATTTAATAGATAATATTTGATTTTGGAGTTGCTGTAACTCTGAGTCCCATTCTTTAATTTTATTTTTGTACCAGCTAATGGTTTTACCATATAGATAGGCCTTAAGAGAATCCCAAACCATAATCATGTTTGCTTCAGGTTTATAATTAATCTCTAAGAAAAGGTGACGTTCAGAAGTTATCCAAGATTTAGTCTTTAGTTTTTGTGATATATGAAGGAATCCTTGAAGTAATAACTAATTGATTGAATTCCAAGCATATTGTTAACAACAGGGAATTATGATATGAAAAAGGACAAGGTTGTATTGAAAAATTCAAGATTTTAGAATAAAGATCTTGTGCGATATACATTTTATCTGTTCTAGTTTGGGTACCATGTCTATAGTCCTGGTGTGAGAATAGTAAAGAATTTGGTCCCAAAGCATTAAAGGTATCTTTTAATTTAACATTTCTGTCCATTTTTTTAACTGTTTGGCTGAGGACAATAGTCTAGGAGATTTCCTATTGGTAGTTTCTGTAATATCTGTGATACAACTGAAATCACCTCCTAGTATAATATTACCTTTAGAAGTAGTTGTAATAAAGTCTAAGTGTTTCTTAGCTAGTCCAACCCCCATACCCGGGAACCAGTATAAATTAACCAGGGTCCAAATTCTATTATAAAACTTAAGTATAACTAAGGCCATGAGTCCATTATCTACATGTTTGTAAATGATTTGAGGATTTAAGAAAGTCTTTTTCCATAGAATTGTTACTCCTCTGGTCTTATTTTTATAAGAAGGTTGAGCAAGTATTGTGTATTGCTTAGGGTCCCACATAAATGTGTCATTTATGTTAAAGTGTGTCTCTCTTGGAGAAAAGCTACTTGAGCCTTGTTTAGTTTAAGATACCTTAGTAGGTTGGCTCACTTATATGGGTTGTTTAAGCCATTAGTATTTAAGGATATCAAAGATAAATCCATATCAGAATTCTTTAAAGATAAATAATAAAGGAACTTGTATTAATAGAATCCTGTATATATAATACTTTTCCTGAATGGACAATATAATATCAATTGTTGTATTTCTATTTATCTCAATCCAAATAACTTTCCCCATGAAAGACAAAAGTAAAATAATTGTGTCAGGCATTTCAAAACTAGAAAAACAGTTAAATAACAAAAAAATAGCATATTTCACTCTGATATAAATTTTAATACACCCTATACATGGAATGAGATACATTCTTAGTCTAGCAAACAAAACTAAATATGCTAGACTACCTATCCCAACCATCAACCTTTGTTGGTTCGAGCCCATGAAAACAAAGTAAAAAATGGAGAACATATTATAAATTAATTGAAAAATAATAGTGATAAACAACTAATCATATATTGATTCCAGTGGTTTTAGAGATGAGTTACATACATTATTATTAGAAACATTAAACATTTATACAGTAATTATTCACGGGTCTATATTATAAGATTGACGGCTGAAAACATTGAACAACATATGGTCGACACCATATGGTCGATATCTTCAAACGTCAACCTTATAAAAAGACAAAATAAAAAAAAGAAAAAAGTACCCTAATGGGTTTAAGCAGGGGGCAAGCATCCCTGCACCCCCACACCCCCTCTACTTAAATATACCAACTCTGAGACCACACTACATTGCAGTAAACAGAAATCTCCCCTTACGGAGATTTCTGTTTTCACACTTGAGATTCTAAGTGTTCGATATTCTTGTGCCGACAATGTCAGATTTGACATTGTCAGCTTTCGAGAATATAATATAGACCCATTATTCACTAAGGAAGCAAGAGACATATTAGGATATGTATAATCTGAATTTAGTGCTTAATAGACTAAGGAAACATTAGCTTTATTAACAATCTAAATGATTACTCAAAATGCCTAAGCATGTCATCTGTATTAGTTCTAATAAAAACTTCAAAATGGCAGA
This sequence comes from Protopterus annectens, assembly GCF_019279795.1. Lineage (NCBI taxonomy): Eukaryota > Metazoa > Chordata > Ceratodontiformes > Protopteridae > Protopterus > Protopterus annectens. The sequence continues at coordinate 322,433,941 of NC_056746.1, forward strand.
ACAAATCAAAGAATCATTTAGCATTTGTATTTACTTGCCCTCTGAATAAATCTTATCATAACAAACTCCCACTAAATAAAAACTTCACAAGAATTGGTTGTAAGCACATAGTAAGTGTGTGTCATTCCCAAAAGATGTTAAAATAGATTTTTAGAAATATTCCATAAGACATATTTGTCCTTAATTAACTCCTAAACTTTTGGGATAGCAGATCTTTAAATAACTGTCTAAAATCAATAATAATTAACTGGCATCAGTTAAAATGACAAAAATTAGTAAAAAACATTATTTATATAAAGCTTACTATGGATAACAGGTCTTAAAAGGGAATGACTCAAAGACAAAATTAAGATAGAGATAGCTGTAAATATCTACCATAGTAATAGGGTAATACTGAAACGCATAACTTGTTTGTTGTGTTTTCACAAGTCATAGATATTACTGAGCTCTTTCCCTGTCATAAAGTGCTAATATACTAAAAAACATGACTTTATAATAACTGAAAACATGACATCTGAAATATAAATAATATCTAGGATAAAATAAGGGAATCAATATATTAAATGCAAAGTAATTATAGTTCAATCAAAATTATTCATACATATATTTGCTAGGATTTAGTATGGTGTTTGAGTATCCTTACAGTTATTACAATTAGTCATAAGCATTTCCTGTAAATGTATAAGCCTATACTAAACACTTGCTAACTGCATAGGAAAGTTATTTATAAATATCTATTTATAAAAAAAACTCCAGTATATTCACTAGACATAGTGGCTATAATTAACTGTTTACAAGAAGAAATAACATTTCTGTATATATTTGATCAGAAAATATAGTCGCTATTATAAAAGGGAACCATGAATATGTTTGCAGACAGTGAAGCTCATAATTCTTGTAAAAGAAGCCTACTATGCTATATTAAACAATCAGATACTTGACATTCACAATTAGGCTTGCATATACACATTAGATGTAATATAATCTGATCTGCATGCATAGAATGCATGATGTCGCGAGCTAAGTAAAAAAGCCTCACTTCTTAAATTTCAAACTGACATTTTCCCACCCAGCATGCTACACAGTACAGTTTCCTGACCTCACTTTAACTGTATCACAAAGTCTGCTTATTTACAGTAAGAAATGCAATGTTTAACTGTCAAATACTTCTAAACAATAAAATAGCATTCAATGCCAATGAGAGAGAAAACCGTACTTTAACATTAAACTCTACAGGAGACATAACTTGTAAATATTTAAAAACCTTGTGCCATAAAACATACAAGCATATAACTGTCAAAGAGACCCAATTTACGTCAAAAGCTGGCAAGCAACTTTTTGTTCACACAGGTACCAATATATATTCTGAAACAATCAGAAGTTAGAAATATTAAAAAAACTAGTTAACATATACTAAATCATAGATATGCCCTGTTATCCCATGTATCCAAAACAGTTTTGATAAATTAATCTAAGCAGTGACTATGCCTGTGTAATAACTCAGAAGAACACTTAGCAGGGCAAAGGGCTATATATTATTTGAAATAAAGCATGTCATCTTAAGGTCATAAAAGCAAAGATAGCTTACTGTTCAATTATATCACTCAATAAACCAGTAATATTATACTAATATACTAAAAGCATAAACAGTTATTTAATTTGTATATGAACAAAAAATATACAGAAATGAAAAAGCAAAAAGAGAAAGAAAAGCAATAAGAAAAATATTGTCAGGAATACCTTACTTGAAGATTTAGCAAGTATAAAACAAATTAAAGTCCAGTTGCAGTAGAGGCTTTTAGAGATTTAGTGGGAACAGCAATCTTTGACTCAGTTTTTTGTTTTTTCTTTTTAACATCAGTCCAAGAAGATTTATCAGTAACTCTCTTCAGAGATGCAGATGCCCATTCCATATCTTCAGGTAAGGAAATAATGTTATTGTTTTTAATAAAGGCAGTGGCTTCCTCTAGGGCAGTAAATGATCTCATTTCATTCTGATATAGAATTTTTATTCTGGCAGGAAAGACAAGCTGAGTTTTGATGTTATTCTGCTTTAGCGGTTTTACTAATGGCCAAGCTTTTTCCTCTGTTCCAAAACCCTGGTAGAATAGTCATTATCAAACCTAATTGAGGGTTGATCAAATTTTAATGGACTTTTCCTCCAGGCAGATTTTAGGACCAAACTCTTTGTCCAAATAAGATAGAAACTTTATGACTATTGATCTGGGAGGAGTAGAGGAGGATGTTGACACTGGTTTTCCTAAAGCTCTATGAGCCCTTTCAATACCAAAGGACAGACCCTCCTTTAAATCTAAAATCTCTGGAATCCAGGTATTCAGGAAAGAAATGATATCTTCTCCTTCAACTCTCTCAGGGATGCCAAAAATCCTTATATTTGACCTTCTCTCCCTGTTTTCCAGGTCATCCACTTTATTGAGAAGCCAAATGTTTTGTTTGATGAGAAAATCTTTCCGGCTTTCTTCTTCCGTCAGTCTTCCATCAATATCATTCAGGGATGCTTCTAAGTGTGTTATTCTGGATTGATGCTGCTGTATAAGTTCCTTGAGAGAATCTGTTTGTTTCTGACAATTTTCCTTGAGGTTTTGTAAATTCTCCTTAAAACCATCCATTTTTAGTAAGAGTTCTTGTAGAGCAGATGTCACAAGCTGCATTTCTTTTTTTTAAAGCCATGTCAGAATGAGAAGTCTTTGAAGTGCTCATCTCCACAAATGATATATTCTCCTTTATAATTTGACAGGAAAAAACTTTCCTAAGTTCACCAAAGTTACTAATAATATAGTTTATACTTTCATCTCAACAATTCTAAGTAGTTGTGCTAAAATAAAATAAGTTATTTCTTGTTTTTAATACTAGTTTCATGGAGCTCTGAAAAACTGCTGCTATCAGTTGGCCATCTTGGCTCTGCCCCCCTAGACACATCTTTCTGTCTAGGTTTTGCTGTTTATAATGATGTTACCACTAACTTGTGGATGTTGTTAAAACAGTAGGAACAATGGATATTCTGTTAAAAGGGATTATAAGTAAATGCTTTCAAGATAAACTGTTTCACAAAATTGTGTTTGTTATAGCTAGAAGCATAGAGGTTTAATAAAAATGTCATTATTGATGATTAGTGAATAATCTCAGTTTCTTTATAGGTTCAATTTAACCAAAACAAAAAAATCATAAACCTTCATACTGCAACTGACAAAGAACCAGAATGGTGGCATTTTGAACTGGGTCTTCACTATACCGTGCACCAATATTCTAGCAACGATATTACAATTAATATACTTGATGTTTACTCACCTACATTTGCTTTCTGGATTCATATCACTATTTTGGACAACCTGGAATAACCTGCAAAAGAACCATCAAACACTTTCAAATTCAAGATTTTGAAAATTTGTTTTTGATGGAAAACTGTTTCTGACTCCTCCTCATATGAGATGATGCTGTTAAATATATTGATTTTCCAAAAACTTTCTAATCATTGTCCATTCACTGGCTCCTCAAGGGAAGATATCATACTAAGGAATGACTCTTAGCTGGAGGTTGTAGTGCCCAAGATTTCTGAAGAAGAGCCAAACCAGAGTTGAGCCAATGGTCTGCCTTGGCTATTAAGACCCAGTAAGAGCACAGCAATGGATAAAAATACATGTCTGTCAGTTTAACTGTCTATGGGTATACAGCCATTCATTGAAATGTAAAAGTAGCAAAACATAGCTCAGTGGTGTAAGACTAACCAGCTTACAGAAGCCATATGTAGGGAAAACACAAATGACTGTAAAATGAGAATAAACAGTATCCTTTTATTAACTATGAAACAAAACCCTAAAACTGCTTTCAGACCACATTTGCTTGAATAGTGGTATTGCTACACAAAGGGTTTTGTAAGATAAGGTGTTGGGCCGGGTTTAGGGGTGGAATTAGGGTTAGCATGCATTAGTAAGGGTTGCCAGGGTGCTTTGCCACACACACAACTCTAAATCTATCCTCTATCCTAGCCCATACACTAACCCTAACCTTCAGCACTCGCACATGCACTCATACCTTGAATGGTGAAACATTACAGTAGATCCAAACCTTTCAACATCAGAGGCAAAAACTGTTTCCTGAAATGAACATCCTGTTTTTGAAACTTCAAACAAACAAGACTGCAGTCAAGGATATCTACACACTGCATTTGGTTCATCAAATGGCAACTTAATAGAATAAAAATAATATAAATATATATGCACACATATGTGAGTGTGTGTGTGTGTGTGTGCGTGTGTGCGTGCGTGTGTGTGTGTGTGTGTGTGTGTGTGTGTGTGTGTGTGTGTGTGTGTGTGTGTGTGTGTAGGTGCATATATAAAAAAACAGATCCCATAGGACTGCAGATGTATCACTTTTATTAAAAAAACAGGCTTGTGATTTAATCCAATGAAATAATTGGGACTTCTTCAGACAAATTACAAGTACAACATCTCTACATGACTAATATTTGACCTAAACATCTAGTTTAAAAGTCAGTTATAAAATATCTTCTTAATCCTTTTAGCTTTTAATTCTGGTTTGACAGAAATTACCTCATTAAAGCAAGGAGCTATAGCCGCATCATTACTTGTCAGAATTTTTAAGTTATTAAATAAAATATTTTTATTCCAACTGCATTATTGAAAAATTGTATCCCTACCCTTAGTCAATTTCTAAATGTCTTCCTTATCTAGTCCTGTTACAATCACAATTAAATAAAACTGGTGTGTACGTAGCTTATTACTGTCAATTATTTTATCAGTTTCATTCAGTGGATATTCTGAGTTCAAGAATATTTTTAAAACCCTAAGATGTTCCTAAAATATTCTTGACAATATAAATTCTTGAAATCCTAGAAAAATTACTTTAAACTATATTTAATTTTAAACCTTTTTAGAATGGAAGAAATAGTGCTACGGAAACATTATTTCCTAAATAAATTAGAAGCAACATCCTCAGTAGTCACATCCTTCTGTATAATCACATCCAAAAGCTGTAGATCTGAAGAATGAACAGAAAACTTCAAATAATCAGTTGTATTACTTATAAACCTGGTAAGCCCAAACACTTTTGATTCTGAGCCCCATCATACCAAAGAAAATACTGTTGGTAAAATGCAACTAGACAGCAAGTTGGTACTAAAGTCTGAATTATAAATATATTTTATTCCCATGTGGCCAGAAAGAGACTTGCAAAAGTAGGTGTGACACTAGTCCATATTGATCACCCCTGTGATATATTAAAGATCCATGACAAAAATCTGACACCAAAAGTAATAGATTTTTAACCATTTGTACACACTGTTTTTCTTTACCAAAAATTCAGTAACCACCATAACTCAATTTTCTTCTGGAATTCTAATATATAGTGATTTGATTTTGATATTACAAAGGTATCAATTAAATTAATTATCACACAACTGAAATCCATCAAGAAAATTACTAGTATCTTTAAAATAAGATGGAATTCTAATCAATAATGTATTCAGTATCTACTGCTACTAATGCCAATGGTTCAGTTTTAAAGCCATGCCAGTAATGGTAGGCCAAAATAGAATATCAGAGCAAGTATGTAATTCTGGAACATCAAACATTTTCTGAAGTAATACTTTGTTAACATGATATTATATTATTCATAAATTTGACTACTGATAATCCTCTCAGCATGTACGTATTACAGGGCTGTATCAATCTTTTTATAACTATCAAAGATATATGCCTGTCTACTTTTGTAAAACCACCATCTTTTTCACATTTTCGACAAGTAAGTAAGATAGCATTCATTATTTATGACAGCTATGCTACCCTGCTTGTCATCACTCATGAATCTGCAGTTGATGCCAGATGTCATGTCTCTCATGACATTTTGTTTATCATCCATTAAGTAAAAAAATACATTTATTTCTATTATAATATAATAAAGACCACCCCAGGGATTCATTAATGTGTGTACACAACATTCTAAGCCTACATGCTTTGTGTGTGTGAAAGTGACAGCCATTGCCGCTCACTGAATATGCAAGCGCTATAGAAGCTTACCTGTTCAGCAGTATCGCTTCATGGCCAGAACACCTGTTAGTGGCTACAAACAGGTGCACAGAGGCACATGCACACAATATTTTATTTATTTATTTATTCTACATTTGTTTACTGGAAAAGTCCAACTGGGCATGGATCCCATTTTCAGTGGAGGCCTGGTGGGAAAAGCTTTACAAAGATTAGTACAGCAAATACAGTAAATACAATGCACAAGTTAGTAAAGTACAGTACAGAGTCAAATGTCAATAAAGTACAGTTTCAAGGCCAAAAAAGGAGAAAAATGTAATTATACCATAAGGAGCACAGTGTGTTACAATAAACAATACAGTTGAAAGGACATTTTATTCAGTCATTTGGTTACATTCATCAGTGGCTAGTACAGTAAACATACATTGATTAATTAAGAGTATAGAAAGGAGTTGTTGCAAGCTTTCATAGAAGGTTAAGGAATGATATGATCTAATTAAATGATGCTGCCCAGGGTCAGAACAATTTCATAATCAAAAAATATGTAACTGGGACCGGAGGAGTTTTTTGAAATAATTTTTGTTTTCAGTGGTCCTAATATCTACGGGGATGGTATTCCATGCTTTTGCAACATAAATGGAAAACAAGGAGTCCCCAGAGCAATTGTTGCTTTTGCCTATGTCAGCCAGTGCTTTATTGGTGGATCTTAATAGGCATTTGTTAGAGTAGATATTAAGTAGACCTTGAAGAGCAGGAACTCTATCAGGATATATAGAATTTGGTGGGCTATTGTAAGCTGGTTATATGTGAGCAGGTTGGGTAATTCTAGCCAGGATATTTACTTGATTGCTATGCAGTGATGTGTCCTGAAGGGTCAGTCAGTAGCAAACCTAGCTGCTTTATTGTAGCAGATGTTTAGTTTGTTAAAGTCTGCTTTGTTTAGGTTGATGAGTATGGGGGAGACATAGCGGAGTGTGGATAGTAGGTGGGTTCTTGCAATGGTGGCTTTACTGTCATTGGTGAGGTACTTTTTGCAGCTATATGCGGTTCTGAGTTTTTTATGGACTTTCTTTATTGTCTGTACAATGTGCATATCGAAGTTCATGTTGCGATCTATGATAACCCCTAGAAGTTTGGTGAGCTGGACAGGTGTGATATTGGCTGAGAATATTGTGAATGGTGGTATTGGGTCTAAGGCTCTAGTGGGATAGAATATCATTAGCTGTGTTTTATTGGGGTTAAGTATTAGTTGAGAGTTGGCTAACCAGGTTTCCACAGTGGTAAAGGACTCTTGTGTCAATACATGGAGTAGAGGGAGTGATGGGGCGGAGCAGATTAGAGTGGAGTCATTGGCGTACTGGACTAGAGTCACTTCCCGGGTAGCGTTGTTGAGTTGGTTGGTGAATATGTTGAAAAAAAGAGGTCCAAGAATGGTTGTGTATACATGCAACCTCAGTAAGCGAGCATGCACAATACAAGGCAAGGGCAACCTGAATTACACAAGGCTATACTAGGAAAGCTCACCCAGACTCTGTCACAAGTTGCTGTGAGGGAAATATTAGTTTGTTTTTGCTCTTTTGTATTTTGTGTTGCTTTATTGCCTTCTTCTATTTTGTATATGGTAATTAATTTTCTTTACGCTGTGTTTTACTTGTATTCTGCTTTTAATTGCATATTTAAAACTGGAAAGAGCCAGCAGCTGTGTCTCTTGTGAGTCACGTGGAAATTAAATTTTTTTTACCACCCTCCCAATCTGCTACTGTTGTGTTTTTAAACTCAACTGTCTTTCTAGTTACCTGCCCCTTATGTTAATTTACCACATATCTGCTTTCCTCTCCTCTTTCATTGTTTTTTATGAGTAAGCACAAAATTATCATTTTGTGAAATCACTCCCCTTCAACTATTTAAATTTATTGGCCATCCCACTGTATTCCATAGAACCAGAATAGAAAATGCCCACCCTCTTCCAATCTATCTTGCAGTATTAAAATTAGTGGCTCTCCACTTAAATAGCTAAAGCTTAAATTACCCCTTCTTTCATATCTAACTGCTTAATACACACTACAGCACTTAGGATATTAACCCCTTTTTCCATCTTACCTCTAAAATCTGCAACACCTTCTCCAACACTACCAATTACTGGTGAGCCCATATTCTGTCTCTCAGTAGTCAACTTAGGATTAGTGCTTCTGTTTTGCTCCTGGTGAGAGAAGGAGCATAGGAACATTATTGTCTGGGGACTGCTGATCACAAGAAAGCCTAAGGACTGCTTGATAGGTTCCAGTTTTGAATTTGTGCTTATATTTACTCCTGGTGAGAGAAGGAGCAGAGCGGATAGATTGCTGACTCTTTCTGGTTGGGAAGTGAGTGCCTGTGCTTGACCTTCCTGATTTGTCTGGTTGCTACCAGGAGCACGTTTATATCACTTTATCGAAAGATGAAAATAGCGAACATTATTTCATCGAACCTAAAATATCTAAACCGCATAATATCAATCATTCAGAACAGCAATTTTTCCATGAGAAAAAATTCACTTTTACGAAACACATACACACAACACAAGCACACCTAAAAAACATCAATACACACACATACACTTATAATCCTACAACTAACCCTACACTAAACTATACATACACTACTATCTATCTACTTACTTAACCCAAATCCTAACCCTAAGGTCCATCACTATCGCACACTCACCTAACCCGCGCCCTAACCCTAACTCACTTAACCTGCCCCTAAACCTAATTCACCTAACCCGCGCCCTAACCCTAACTCACCTAACCTGCACCCTAATCCTAACAACCACACAATTGCACACTTACCTGAACCCGACCTGTAAATCTCCACCACAGCGCTGAAAATAGTGAAGCCACAGAACCGGCCAACCAAATTCTTTTCCTAGAAAAGAATTCGGTGTTCTTCAGCTTTGCTATTTTTAGCATTCAATTAAAATGGGTCGATATTAGAACATTTGAAGTTTTAAAACTTTGATGTTCTGATATAGACCCGAAAAGGCTACCACAAGCCTACAGACCCTTACATCATCTGAGGCAAGATGCAAAAACTAAATGGCTGCAGGTACACTGAGGTGCCCAAAACACACAACAACAGCAAAAGTAAATTAAGGCACCAAAGTTACACACTGGAAATCAGTCACTGTACTTTACTGCAGAAGACAAACGGTAAGCGCTTTCACAACTTAATGTTGCTTCATCAGACCACATCACTACAACTGATGCTTGGTTAAATACTAGGACAATTAGTATGACATCACAATTTAAAGAGATATTACTCCACTAACATAAGAACATATATCAATATCCATAAGAAAAATGCATAAAATATATAGAAAGGTGTGTATTTACACACAATAATATTTAAAAACAATAATATTTAAATTTTTAAAAAAAATATTAATATTAAAAAAAAGGGGGGGTGTCATCCCTGATGGTTAATAATATATATATATATATATATATATATATATATATATATATATATATATATATATATATATATATATGTGTGTGTATATATATATATGTACATATACACACACATATAACCATAATAGTACAATGAAAAATATATATATATAAAAAAACTCATGTTTTAGTGTTTAAGGCGCCTGGCCTTAAGGTAAGGAACTAATGAGGTGCAGCCATTCAAACCAGGATATCTATCTGCTTGTAATTTAGTGATCCATTGTTGTTCTAATTCTTCAGTGTGGTTTTCTATGTCACCACCTCTGTTTGTCCTTACTATTTGTTGTAAGATTAAAAATGTAAAACAATGGCTACTGTCTGTATTCAGGACATGATTAGCTAGAGCATTTGATTGCTTCTGGTTCCGTATATCCCTTATATGTTCTAACATTCTTTCTTTAAAGCTCCTATTTGTTTTGCCTACATAATAGGCATGGCATGCTTGGCAAAACAAAATAAACAACATCGACACTTTTACAATCATAATAATTCTTCAGATAAAGTTTAAAACATTTCACAGGATGAATGTACTCATTTTTAGTGTAGACATGCTGACAAGCAGCACAATTCCTGCATGGGAAGGTGCCCTGTCTGTTTGAAAGATTTTTCTAAAAGACTGCCCAGGGTCAGAACAATTTCATAATCAAAAATATGTAACTGGGACCGGAGGAGTTTTTGAAATAATTTTTGTTTTCAGTGGTCCTAATATCTACGGGGATGGTATTCCATGCTTTTGCAACATAAATGGAAAACAAGGAGTCCCCAGAGCAATTGTTGCTTTTGCCTATGTCAGCCAGTGCTTTATTGGTGGATCTTAATAGGCATTTGTTAGAGTAGATATTAAGTAGACCTTGAAGAGCAGGAACTCTATCAGGATATATAGAATTTGGTGGGCTATTGTAAGCTGGCTATATGTGAGCAGGTTGGGTAATTCTAGCCAGGATATTTACTTGATTGCTATGCAGTGATGTGTCCTGAAGGGTCAGTCAGTAGCAAACCTAGCTGCTTTATTGTAGCAGATGTTTAGTTTGTTAAAGTCTGCTTTGTTTAGGTTGATGAGTATGGGGGAGACATAGTGGAGTGTGGATAGTAGGTGGGTTCTTGCAATGGTGGCTTTACTGTCATTGGTGAGGTACTTTTTGCAGCTATATGGGGTTCTGAGTTTTTTATGGACTTTCTTTATTGTCTGTACAATGTGCATATCGAAGTTCATGTTGTGATCTATGATAACCCCTAGAAGTTTGGTGAGCTGGACAGGTGTGATATTGGCTGAGAATATTGTGAATGGTGGTATTGGGTCTAAGGCTCTAGTGGGATAGAATATCATTAGCTGTGTTTTATTGGGGTTAAGTATTAGTTGAGAGTTGGCTAACCAGGTTTCCACAGTGGTAAAGGACTCTTGTGTCAATACATGGAGTTGAGGGAGTGATGGGGCGGAGCAGATTAGAGTGGAGTCATTGGCGTACTGGACTAGAGTCACTTCCCGGGTAGCGTTGTTGAGTTGGTTGGTGAATATGTTGAAAAGAAGAGGTCCAAGAATGGTTGTGTATACATGCAACCTCAGTAAGCGAGCATGCACAATACAAGGCAAGGGCAACCTGAATTACACAAGGCTATACTAGGAAAGCTCACCCAGACTCTGTCACAAGTTGCTGTGAGGGAAAGATTAGTTTGTTTTTGCTCTTTTGTATTTTGTGTTGCTTTATTGCCTTCTTCTATTTTGTATATGGTAATTAATTTTCTTTACGCTGTGTTTTACTTGTATTCTGCTTTTAATTGCATATTTAAAACTGGAAAGAGCCAACAGCTGTGTCTCTTGTGAGTCACGTGGAAATTATTTTTTTTTACCACCCTCCCAATCTGGTACTGTTGTGTTTTTAAACTCAACTGTCTTTCTAGTTACCTGCCCCTTATGTTAATTTACCACATATCTGCTTTCCTCTTCTCTTTCATTGGTTTTTATGAGTAAGCACAAAATTATCATTTTGTGAAATCACTCCCCTTCAACTATTTAAATTTATTGGCCATCCCACTGTATTCCATAGAACCAGAATAGAAAATGCCCACCCTCTTCCAATCTATCTTGCAGTATTAAAATTAGTGGCTCTCCACTTAAATAGCTAAAGCTTAAATTACCCCTTCTTTCATATCTAACTGCTTAATGCACACTACAGCACTTAGGATATTAACCCCTTTTTCCATCTTACCTCTAAAATCTGCAACACCTTCTCCAACACTACCAATTACTGGTGAGCCCATATTCTGTCTCTCAGCAGTCAACTTAGGATTAGTGCTTCTGTTTTGCTCCTGGTGAGAGAAGGAGCATAGGAACATTATTGTCTGGGGACTGCTGATCACAAGAAAGCCTAAGGACTGCTTGATAGGTTCCGGTTTTGAATTTGTGCTTATATTTACTCCTGGTGAGAGAAGGAGAAGAGCGGATAGATTGCTGACTCTTTCTGGTTGGGAGGTGAGTGCCTGTGCTTGACCTTCCTGATTTGTCTGGTTGCTACCAGGAGCACGTTTATATCACTTTATCGAAAGATGAAAATAGCGAACATTATTTCATCGAACCTAAAATATCTAAACCGCATAATATCAATCATTCAGAACAGCGAATTTTTTCCATGAGAAAAAATTCACTTTTACGAAACACATACACACAACACAAGCACACCTAAAAAACATCAATACACACACATACACTTATAATCCTACAACTAACCCTACACTAAACTATACATACACTACTATCTATCTACTTACTTAACCCAAATCCTAACCCTAAGGTCCATCACTATCGCACACTCACCTAACCCGCGCCCTAACCCTAACTCACTTAACCTGCCCCTAAACCTAATTCACCTAACCCGCGCCCTAACCCTAACTCACCTAACCTGCACCCTAATCCTAACAACCACACAATTGCACACTTACCTGAACCCGACCTGTAAATCTCCACCACAGCGCTGAAAATAGTGAAGCCACAGAACCGGCCAACCAAATTCTTTTCCTAGAAAAGAATTCGGTGTTCTTCAGCTTTGCTATTTTTAGCATTCAATTAAAATGGGTCGATATTAGAACATTTGAAGTTTTAAAACTTTGATGTTCTGATATAGACCCGAAAAGGCTACCACAAGCCTACAGACCCTTACATCATCTGAGACAAGATGCAAAAACTAAATGGCTGCAGGTACACTGAGGTGCCCAAAACACACAACAACAGCAAAAGTAAATTAAGGCACCAAAGTTACACACTGGAAATCATTCACTGTACTTTATTGCAGAAGACAAACGGTAAGCGCTTTCACAACTTAATGTTGCTTCATCAGACCACATCACTACAACTGATGCTTGGTTAAATACTAGGACAATTAGTATGACATCACAATTTAAAGAGATATTACTCCACTAACATAAGAACATATATCAATATCCATAAGAAAAATGCATAAAATATATAGAAAGGTGTGTATTTACACACAATAATATTTAAAAACAATAATATTTAAATTTTTAAAAAATATTAATATTTAAAAAAAGGGGGTGTCATCCCTGATGGTTATTAAAATATATATATATATATATATATATATATATATATATATATATATATATATATATATATATGTACATATACACACACATATAACCATAATAGTACAATGAAAAATATATATATAAAAAAACTCATGTTTTAGTGTTTAAGGCGCCTGGCCTTAAGGTAAGGAACTAATGAGGTGCAGCCATTCAAACCAGGATATCTATCTGCTTGTAATTTAGTGATCCATTGTTGTTCTAATTCTTCAGTGTGGTTTTCTATGTCACCACCTCTGTTTGTCCTTACTATTTGTTGTAAGATTAAAAATGTAAAACAATGGCTACTGTCTGTATTCAGGACATGATTAGCTAGAGCATTTGATTGCTTCTGGTTCCGTATATCCCTTATATGTTCTAACATTCTTTCTTTAAAGCTCCTATTTGTTTTGCCTACATAATAGGCATGGCATGCTTGGCAAAAACAAAAATAAACAACATCGACACTTTTACAATCATAATAATTCTTCGTATAAAGTTTAAAACATTTCACAGGATGAATGTACTCATTTTTAGTGTAGACATGCTGACAAGCAGCACAATTCCTGCATGGGAAGGTGCCCTGTCTGTTTGAAAGATTTTTTCTAAAAGACTGCCCAGGGTCAGAACAATTTCATAATCAAAAAATATGTAACTGGGACCGGAGGAGTTTTTTGAAATAATTTTTGTTTTCAGTGGTCCTAATATCTACGGGGATGGTATTCCATGCTTTTGCAACATAAATGGAAAACAAGGAGTCCCCAGAGCAATTGTTGCTTTTGCCTATGTCAGCCAGTGCTTTATTGGTGGATCTTAATAGGCATTTGTTAGAGTAGATATTAAGTAGACCTTGAAGAGCAGGAACTCTATCAGGATATATAGAATTTGGTGGGCTATTGTAAGCTGGTTATATGTGAGCAGGTTGGGTAATTCTAGCCAGGATATTTACTTGATTGCTATGCAGTGATGTGTCCTGAAGGGTGAGTCAGTAGCAAACCTAGCTGCTTTATTGTAGCAGATGTTTAGTTTGTTAAAGTCTGCTTTGTTTAGGTTGATGAGTATGGGGGAGACATAGCGGAGTGTGGATAGTAGGTGGGTTCTTGCAATGGTGGCTTTACTGTCATTGGTGAGGTACTTTTTGCAGCTATATGGGGTTCTGAGTTTTTTATGGACTTTCTTTATTGTCTGTACAATGTGCATATCGAAGTTCATGTTGTGATCTATGATAACCCCTAGAAGTTTGGTGAGCTGGACAGGTGTGATATTGGCTGAGAATATTGTGAATGGTGGTATTTGGGTCTAAGGCTCTAGTGGGATAGAATATCATTAGCTGTGTTTTATTGGGGTTAAGTATTAGTTGAGAGTTGGCTAACCAGGTTTCCACAGTGGTAAAGGACTCTTGTGTCAATACATGGAGTTGAGGGAGTGATGGGGCGGAGCAGATTAGAGTGGAGTCATTGGCGTACTGGACTGGAGTCACTTCCCGGGTAGCGTTGTTGAGTTGGTTGGTGAATATGTTGAAAAGAAGAGGTCCAAGAATGGTTGTGTATACATGCAACCTCAGTAAGCGAGCATGCACAATACAAGGCAAGGGCAACCTGAATTACACAAGGCTATACTAGGAAAGCTCACCCAGACTCTGTCACAAGTTGCTGTGAGGGAAAGATTAGTTTGTTTTTGCTCTTTTGTATTTTGTGTTGCTTTATTGCCTTCTTCTATTTTGTATATGGTAATTAATTTTCTTTACGCTGTGTTTTACTTGTATTCTGCTTTTAATTGCATATTTAAAACTGGAAAGAGCCAACAGCTGTGTCTCTTGTGAGTCACGTGGAAATTATTTTTTTTTTACCACCCTCCCAATCTGGTACTGTTGTGTTTTTAAACTCAACTGTCTTTCTAGTTACCTGCCCCTTATGTTAATTTACCACATACCTGCTTTCCTCTCCTCTTTCATTGGTTTTTATGAGTAAGCACAAAATTATCATTTTGTGAAATCACTCCCCTTCAACTATTTAAATTTATTGGCCATCCCACTGTATTCCATAGAACCAGAATAGAAAATGCCCACCCTCTTCCAATCTATCTTGCAGTATTAAAATTAGTGTCTCTCCACTTAAATAGCTAAAGCTTAAATTACTCCTTCTTTCATATCTAACTGCTTAATACACACTACAGCACTCAGGATATTAACCCCTTTTTCCATCTTACCTCTAAAATCTGCAACACCTTCTCCAACACTACCAATTACTGGTGAACCCATATTCTGTCTCTCAGTAGTCAACTTAGGATTAGTGCTTCTGTTTTGCTCCTGGTGAGAGAAGGAGCATAGGAACATTATTGTCTGGGGACTGCTGATCACAAGAAAGCCTAAGGACTGCTTGATAGGTTCCGGTTTTGAATTTGTGCTTATATTTACTCCTGGTGAGAGAAGGAGCAGAGCGGATAGATTGCTGACTCTTTCTGGTTGGGAAGTGAGTGCCTGTGCTTGACCTTCCTGATTTGTCTGGTTGCTACCAGGAGCACGTTTATATCACTTTATCGAAAGATGAAAATAGCGAACATTATTTCATCGAACCTAAAATATCTAAACCGCATAATATCAATCATTCAGAACAGCAAATTTTTTCCATGAGAAAAAATTCACTTTTACGAAACACATACACACAACACAAGCACACCTAAAAAACATCAATACACACACATACACTTATAATCCTACAACTAACCCTACACTAAACTATACATACACTACTATCTATCTACTTACTTAGCCCAAATCCTAACCCTAAGGTCCATCACTATCGCACACTCACCTAACCCGCGCCCTAACCCTAACTCACTTAACCTGCCCCTAAACCTAATTCACCTAACCCGCGCCCTAACCCTAACTCACCTAACCTGCACCCTAATCCTAACAACCACACAATTGCACACTTACCTGAACCCGACCTGTAAATCTCCACCACAGCACTGAAAATAGTGAAGCCACAGAACCGGCCAACCAAATTCTTTTCCTAGAAAAGAATTCGGTGTTCTTCAGCTTTGCTATTTTTAGCATTCAATTAAAATGGGTCGATATTAGAACATTTGAAGTTTTAAAACTTTGATGTTCTGATATAGACCCGAAAAGGCTACCACAAGCCTACAGACCCTTACATCATCTGAGACAAAACTGTGGATTACCAAACAGGCTGTGGCCTGCTTCTCATCTTGGGATTGGTGCTACTGTTTTGCTTCTGGAATGAGAAGAAATAAAGGAGCATTGTATCCCAGCACAGTGAAGCTGTGCTGACACCAGCACTAGTAGTAGTCCGACAGTAGCCATTTAGGCGACTCCCCTCTTTTCATCATTCTTGACAAACTAATTCTTTTGTTTCAGTAAGTACTGCTTGATTTGCTTGTAACTTCAGAATATCTGCCTAAATACTTTATCCATAAAGCATCAGGCTGTATTTATCAGTTCCCCCCTCAAGTGTTTAGCAGTGCCATGTATAGCCACAGACACCTTGAGTTGACATTTTCCTCTAAAAGCATCACTGAAATTTCACCAATACCTAGTTGCACACAAGACAACTAGAGTGCAATGACAAACACTGGCCCCAGAGTTGCAAACTGGATACTCTTGACATTACTATATATTCTCACTCCAACTATCTAATCAATAAAAAAGGGTCTGTTGCCATGGATACAAACTTTCCCACTATTTTGGTAACCAGCTTGGTGGATATGGTCATCTTGAGGGAACGTAGAAATTGCCTCATATCTACTAACAACCAGTTAATTCTCAAACAAACTGATTTGGTATGTGAGAGATGTATTTACACAATGTCACTGGAGGTAAAGCCCTGACATAAAAGCATTCCTAATGTCAATAAGGTTTTCAGTTGTACACAAGCTGCACCCATCACACACAATTCAAAGCAGACACATAGACACATGTATGCCAAGGCACTTAAATGTAACCTTCCTAAAACCCAAAGACCTCTAGACAACGTGCATATAACAAATACCCTCAGCAACCCTGAATGCACTGTTTCAAAACAACATCCACATCAACACATATAGCCGCATCTCATGGAGCCTCTACTTCTAAGCCCATAAGGCAAGCCACCACCGAATCCAGCATTCTAGTCATTGGAGACTCCATTGTGGGACACACTGATGTCCCTCTCATCAGGCTGAGTAAGGAGAAAGTTGCAGTCAGTTGTTTATGAGGGGCCAGGATCCCCCACATTTCACATCCACTCAGGCCACTGGACCACAGGAACCAGTATGACTCAATCATAGTCCATGTGGGTGCAAATGACCTGAGGCGTACCTCCTTAGACTATATGAAGAGAGACATCATGGAGCTCTTGGAATATGTGTCTCAGGCTGGTATGAGACTAGCACTGAGCAGCATTTTACCTTCTCCAAGGATGATGCCACAGTATGAATAAAAGATTACTGACTTTAATAATTGTCTTATTTTCTGGTGTCATTCTAAGGGAGTCCAATATTTGTCAGCATGGAAGGAGATGGTCAACAGACCACACTGCTTTGCCAGGGCTGGTCTGCACCTCTCCCTCTAGACTTTCGAATATTACCTAAAACATTGTCCTCCCCGTACTGCCATTTTTAGGCAATGCCAAACTGAAAGTGCTTCCAACATTGCAAATCAAAAACAAGAAAATCTAAATGTGTTACTGCACAATGCTAGGAGTCTAAAAAAAAAAAAAACTCCACTCCCTAGAAGCTCTCTTCACCCTAGAGAATGCTGATGTTGGTGTGGTCACTGACACATGGTTTAAGGCTGCAGAGAGCATACCGACAATGCAAGGTTATAATGCCTTTCGCACAATTAGACCAACTACTACACAGACAGGAACTAAAGGTGGAGGTGTCTCAATTTATATAAAAAATAAATATACTTCAAGGCTGGTCAAACAGGACAATGCACTTGAGCTGCTCCATGTTCAAATCACCATAGGCAAAATCCAATACCACTTCTTTGTAAGCTGTAAGTCCCTCTTTATGACCCAGGAAACCCATACCATTTTTTTAAACTTACTGGAAACACTTGCCATCAAACCCATATTCATGAATTACTTTAATTACCCCTCTATTAACTGGGAATCAAATACAACACCAAACATTCAGACACAGAGATTCCTTGATTTTTGCAAACACAGACTCCTTGGGCTAGATTGTCAATACACCAACAAGGGGTGCACCCATACTGGATCTGGTCCTCAATAATATTGGAGAGTGCTGCACACTCCCTATTGTAATGTCTTCTCTGGTAAGGTCAGACCACAGAGTGGTCTCCTTTGGAGTAAAAATAAAACCTGGAACCCCAGCTAACTTCCTACTATTAAGTGATAACCTGGCAAAATTTCAAGCCCCCATAAACCCTGAGAACACTGCTGCCTACACAGAACTGTTAAAAGAAATCTTATACAAGCATATTAATAACTGCACAGAAGCAGCTGTACCCACCAGGAAGAAGTGCAGAACTAACTAAAAAAACAAGCCACCCTGGTGGAATCATAACATCAGTAGACTGTATGACAGAAGGAAGAAAATCATGACAAAATTAGGAGGTGCAGCACCCAGCAGGATAAAAACACTCTCATCAAACTAATCAAACCACTCAGAGGACAAATAAAGCTTACCAAAGACAAACTTAAGGTAAAATTGGCCTCCCAGGCCAAGGTCAACCACAAGGTATTCTTTAGCTATGCTTGCAGCCTCAAAGACAATACACAATTGTGTGCAGAGCTCATTGTAAATGGAGCCATCTATACTGAGCCAGAAGATATAGCAAATCTACTGTCCGACAAATTCAGCTCCAACTTTACCCCTCTCTCCCCATCAATCTTCCCTCAGGAATAACCATGAAATATAACTTCTCCTGCTATCACTAGGGAATAGATCCTTAATGTTCTCTCTAGGGCCAAGAACACTGCATCAGACAATATCCCAGTATGCCTTCTAAACAGCATAAAAATGATCAAGCAGGCTTTGTGTCTCATGAATGGAACAGCAACAGTCATTCTTCTGCACAAAGGTGAGCCATCTACAGACCCTGGAAACTACAGACCCATAAGTATCACTAGTGTCATATACAAAGCCATGGAAAGAAGTATCATGGAAATTATCAGTAATGACAGAGGAAACTTCCAGACACTGGACCCAACCCTGTTTGGTTTCATCAAGGACCATGCCTATTCAACCTGGTGGACTTCTTTCAGAAGGTTACCAAAGTAATGGATAAGGGCAAAATGGTTCACACTGCCTACCTTGACCTGGGAAAAGTATTTGACACAACCCCCCTACTCAGGCATTGTTGAGAAACTTAAGCGGTTAGGTACAAACCCTTATGTAACCTGGCGGATAGCCATCTGGCTCACAGACAGGACCCAGGAAGTTAGAATTGGGAAGTCCATCTCTACAAAAAGTCCAGTCAACAGCGGAGTCCCTCAGGGACTGGTCATGTCCTGTTTGGCATTTACTTCTCTGAAGTCAAGGCCAATATCAATGGCCTCTGGCTGACTAAATTTGGAGATGATTGCAAATCATGAGCTGTCATTGAATCACCCAATGACAAAAATGTTCTCCAAGGAAGGACTGACATAGACAAACAACTGGTGCTAGAACCATAGATTAAAGCTAAATGCCAAAGAATGCATAATAGTATCCTTTGGGAAATCATCTACCCTTAGTAACTATCACATTGACAACACACACCTAAGAGTTGACCAGTAGTCAGGGACTTGTGGACTCACATAGACAGTAATCTAGCTTTTGATCATCACGTGTCTACAGTTGTGATGAAATCATTCTATATTGTGCAACTTATAAGTAAAGGTATAGCATCTAGCTCCAAGGAAGTCATTTTTCCACTGTATTCAGCATTTATCAGACCTGTCATTGAGTACAATGCCCTTTTGGTATGTACCTAACCAGGCTTATCCAATAACTGGAAAATCCACAGCGGCTCCTCACTAAAAGAATACAGGGCATAAGTAAAATGTCCTATGCAGACTGCCTCAAGGCCCTATCCCTGTATTCTGTCTCCTACAGACTGTTGAGGAGAGATCTATGTCTGGCATACAAGGCATTGTCAAACCCCACTCTGATGGACCTCCTGCATATCTGCAAAACAAGCAGCACCAGAATTATCCATTCTAAAGACTTAAACCTTCACTGTGATATAAATAGGATCTGCTGGAGAGACAGCTGTGTATCCCAGAGACTACCCCCTTCTCTGGAACAGGCTCCCCATCCATGTGAAGCAGAGTTCCTACCTAACCCAATTCAAGTGTAACTTGGACATTTTGATAAGGAACAGGAAATACATCCCTAGTTTGGCAACTATGTCTTTAGCGGACCAATTCAGCCTGCAAATGTTTCATCTCCCAAGCTCCTGCTTACTCTTATCAAGGGTACCAGAACTTGTCAGAGATTTGAGATGCATGGCTAGGCTTAAAAAGACCGTTGTGGTCATTAGTCTAGTAAACACCTATGAACTTATGAACCTAATTAAGAGGTAGGGGAAGCTTAATGAGGAATACAGCCAGAATGTAATAAGTGGAGTAAATGTGATACATGTAAAATGTATTTAAATTGCAGAGTTGAGATAACAGTTATCAATAAAAGTATCAAGGAAAGTAGATATATTAGGAGATATTGCATATCAGTTGTGTATCCAGAAAGTTATATGTTGTAATCAACATTATGCTGTAGTTCTCACCTATCATGTAAAACAATTTAAATGAACTCTAAAGCTATTGCCTTATACACTTCAGAAAATGACTTTATATTGTCATTTGTTGTCACTTGTAACCACAGAAAAGATGCTGTAAAGTTGAACTTGTGTTAGTCAAGCCTATGATGTTTATTAATGTAAATTATAGAATATATTATACAGTTATAAAATATAAATATATGTTTTCTGCTATACATTTCCTAAGCCATGCTCAGAAAATTGTTGTACTCACATGATTATATTGAGAATGCCTAGCTATATCTGTGTTGCAGGTATATGGAGCAGCTCTGTTTTTGTAGTGTATACTGTGTGAGTGATCACAGGTAGTAAATAACATCCATACATCTATACAGGTCAAAGAATTGTAAACCTGTCAGTGCCTTATGTGCATGAAGGAAAAATATTGATATTGTTATGGCAGAGTACACATCTGGGACAATGTGGAAATACTGAGAAGAATCATGGACATCTGTGCAAGCATTCCAATAAATGATGGCTAGACTTATAAGGGCCATAGTGGTCGTTAACCTACTATACACAAATGAACCTATGAAAACAGCATTTGTGGCAGTAACCTGCTTGTTGTAAATGATAGAAAGTTTGGCACTGTTAATTCATGCTGTGCATGTATGGAGTGAAATACAGAAGGATGTGAGACATACACAGAACTGTCACATTGACCAGGATCTAAACAGGATAATGATCTGCTATATATGTCAACAGTTGTCTAACTATATATCAGGTGTGAGAAGCATGTATGTAAAATGGGGCTTGTTGTTATGTGACATATGTGAACATGTACACAAGCCAAGGTACAACTCATGCTGTCAGTCCCTTGATAAATGGGTTGTGTGTGTATAAATGCCATTATGTATATCACTATGCGTATGATTTATATTATGTGTATAACAGAAATGGATAGTTTGCCCAGACAACACTTAGGCAAAACAAAATTACATGCCAGCATTATGGTCTTAGCACATCAGCTACTTGAGAAATGTATCAAATATTATGTTCTAATTTTTTGAGTATGATGGAGTCATGCTGTTGTAATCAGTGATATGGCACGTGTCCTTCCTGCTGCAGTTTCCACATCATAGAGAGTTGACATAAAAAAGGTGTTGTGTACCATAATGTTGTACCTTTTCATCCCAAAGCGCATCTTTCTATACTCATATAATTCAAAAGGATTTACAAAGGCTGACCTCTCTCTAGCGGTGGGAGTCAAGGGAACCTGCCAGTAGCCGTTTATCAGATGAGTAGTGGCCAGATACTTAACCCCACTCAGCTGCTCTAAGGCTTCATTGGTCCTAGGCAAGGGCAAGCATCTAACTCTGTGTGGCTGTTTAGTTTTCTGTAGTCCACACAGAACCTGGTGCTGCCATCCTTCTTTGGTACCAGCAACACTGGGGAGGCCCAGGGACTTCTGCATTACCCCAGTTCCAACTCCCTCAGAGTCTATCTGTCTCACTCAGACATCCTGTAAGGGGACTGCTTGAAACATCTTTGGGTTCCTGTATGCACCCAGGTTTCCAGTAAACTTGCCCCCAAACTCCTGTAACACTGCTCAGATTTCTTGAACTTGAGTAGGGGATAGCCGCTGGGACTTTGCTACCCCTTCCATTGAGGTGTCAGTCTGAGCCTCACTGAGGAGATCAGTCATCAGATCCCCCTCAGACTCCTCCTGCCACCCACTGCAAATACTCAGCACAAGGGCCTCCCTATCATGGTAAGGCTTCATCATGTTAACATGGTACAGTTTGTGCCCCTGCCTCCTGCCTAGCAGTTTTACAATGTAGTTAACCTCAGTGACCTTCTTTACCATTTTGAAGGGTCCTTCCCAAAGTGCCTGCAGCTTATTTTGTGTGACAGGAATGAGCACCGTAATCTGCTGTCCCACAGTATGCTCTTGGACTCGACCATTCCTGTCATACCTGACCTTTTTCCTGCTGTTGGACTCCTGCCAGGTTCTCCTGGGCCAAGCCCATGAGCTCCCTAAGCCTTGTCCTGAGGTTTAGGACATATGCCACAACAGACTCCTTTTGGGATTCGCACTCATCCTCCCACTCATCATGAATCAAATCCAAGGCCCCCCCTCACCCTATGCCAGTACTGCAACTCAAATGGTGAAAAACCTGTGAATTGCTGGGGTACCTCTCTGTATGCAAACAGCAGATGAGGCAAACATGTGTTCCACTCTCTCTTAAAGTTGTCTGCACATGTCCTTAGCATGGTCTTCCATGTAGAGTTTAACCTCCCACAAGACCATTAGTCTGGGGGTCGTAGGGGGTAGTCTTTAGGTGCTTCACCTCACAGTGCTCCCACAGACAAGCCAGCAAGCCTGACATAAAATTTGCACCTCTGTCAGTTAACGTTTCTCTTGGGAAACCTACAATGCTGAAAATATCTAACAAAGTATTTGCCACCTTCTCTGGCTCAAAGGAGGACAGAGCCACCGCCTTATAGTATCTAGTATCATAATCTACTACCATTAGGATATATTTCTTCCCTGTGACCTTTGGAACTTGGGGTACACAGAGGCCGCACAATATCCATAGCTACCCTCTGAAATGGCTTCTTAATCAAAGGCAAAGGCATCAAACAAGCTTTGACCTTGTCTCCTGGCTTGCCTACTTTTTGGCTCTGCTCACAGGTTCTGTAATACCCTGTTACATCCTTTGCAATCCTAGGCCAATAACATTTCTGCATAATACATCTCTTGGTATGCTTTATGCCCATATGACCTGCAAAAGGAATTTCATGGGTCATGTCTAGAAGTGCCAGATGGTAGGTTCTAGGCACCATCAACTGCTGTAGTACCTCACCCTCTAGTCCTCCCTCAGGGGTCCGCTCTCAATACAGTAACCCTTTCTTCCAATATATAGATTCCCCTTTTCCTTGAGAATCAGGTGCCTCCTTAAGCTACCTCCCTCAAGCCTCAAAATGTGCAGCCCGAGAGCTGAGCCTGTCTCAACTTTACCTTTGTGACCCTTCCCAGCTCCCCTTCTACAGGAAGTCTGGTATCTTCTGAAAGCAGCACCTCACTCTCAGCCTGGGTACTACCACTCAACTCTGCCCTTGCATTCACCCTGTCCAAGGGAACATCAGTACCTATCAGCATCTGTGGCTCACCTTCAGACTCTACTGATGAAAGCTTAAACAGCTGAAACCGGTCTAGTTTCTGTGCAATTAAATCTATGAATTGGAACCACTCGAGGTGCTGGCTTTATTTTTCAGTATTGGTCTAACTAGCTTGGTTGCTGAGCACCAGTCGTACTTGCTAGCTTGCTTCTTAACTGAGTACTACCACTCAACTCTGCCCTTGCATTCACCCTGTCCAAGGGAACATCAGTACCTATCAGCATCTGTGGCTCACCTTCAGACTCACTGCTACAGGGTAGCCCCCTCCCTGAAATAGCTACATTACCAGCCCCAGATTCAGGTGTAGGGTCTGTCTGAGTCTCCCTCAGGCTACCAGACCCACATGCCTGTCTCCAAGCCTGACTGCATGTAACTGCATGCACACAAGGTACTGCAATATCAAAATCATTTCCTATTAAGATGTCTGCAGAGATATCCTCGGACACACCTACTTGTTTGCTTCCTTTTCCACCCTCTCAGTCACGGTGAACTCTGGCCAAAGGCATTTGGAACAGGGTCTCTCCTAAAGCTCTGACTGAAGTGGACTGCCCAAGCAAGTACTGCTCCTCTTTAACCACTGCAGGCTTCACAATAGTTATATCAGAGGCTGCGTTTCTCTTAGCAGTGGCCTGTTTTCCATCCACTAAGATATGATACAAACTCTGGTTCATAGGTGGCTACTGGGCTATTAACCCAAAAGTCTTTATAAGCCAAGCCGTGTTTACCCAATATAATACTAGAGAAACCCAATACAAAGGATCTTGCCTAAACTTGAGATCTTAGTTAGCAGTGACTTCCCATATCTAGGAGGGTCATACATGAAATCCCCAGCAGGAATTTATGGTTTCCCATCCAGTCACCCAGGCTACCCCTAAGCAGGGTCATAGAGGGGCTTTGTTTGATGTGAACTGGTAGCCTATTCCAGAGGAGTGGCAACCTCTGAGAGACATAGCTGTCTCTCCAGCAGGTCCTATTTATGTCACAGGCTAGGTTAAGGTCCCTAGTGATAGTTTGTTACCTTTGTTGTCTCCAGACAACTTACCATTGGCATGCTGTTATTCCCACTTGCTGGCTCCCTCATCTTTTGTTTCTCACCTTGCTTCAGTGGACATTTGTATGCTATATAGCCCCTCTGGTTACAGTTAAAATATCTAAACCCTGCTTCTGGCTGTGTACCTGAATTAATGGCTTCCTTTTTACTGGTGGACTCTGCTGGGGTGTTTTCAGCTGCCCACCATGGGTTCCCTTATATCCATGTGCAGCACTGGGTATCCCCTTTTTGTGCAGTGGTGCTCTGCTTGCAAAGTAAAGATCTTCTTTTCTTCCCAGCTCATCTGCACAGTTACACCCCCAGTCTGCCAACCAGATTCTCATGTCCTCAGGCAAAGTGCTAACAGCTTGTTCCCTCACCAAAAGGTCTACCAGCCTTTCAAAGGTGGTGACCTGACACCCACTCACCCACCTATGACAATAGGTGTTTAGCTCAGCAACATAATGACATACACTTTCAGCTGCCCTACATCTATGCTCATGTAATTTTTTCTGTAAACTTCAGGTGTTAACTTAAAACATTCCAATAAACATTGTCATAATTTAAACAATCAGTATCAGACAATTTAGAAACAGCAGTTACAGCCTTTACCATGGAGTAAGGGAGTCACAAACTACACCCAGAGTCCTTGGTCAACATCATACCCAGTGTGATCAAAACAATAACATGGATACATGAATGTTTGTGTGAAGTTGTGCAATACAGATCATTAGTTTGGAGGAAATAAATAATGCCTGTGAGCAGTCACTGACCTACTTAGTAGTTACATCTTGACAGACTTGAACACATGCCAAGTCAGATTTCAGAGAAAAGTGTATCAACCATTGATACCACAGAAAGAAGCATATCTGATGTGTCATGAAGAACACACTTGAAGGGGTTACATCGGTGTCCTTTTGTAATCGTTATCCATAATGTGGAATGTAAGACCTAAAAAGTGTCTCTCTTACTGTGCCATATCTCCAGTCTTTGGCTAAGCCTCTCCTTTGTGTCACAGTTGTCTGACAGACAGACCTTACTACATTTAAACCCCTGACAATGATGCCCCACACTCTACAGAGCTCTGTAGTAACTGCGTCTGCCACAGGAGATAGTAATGGAGGGAGTCACAAGGAGCACTCTTCAAGGTCTGAAGTAAGAAAGGCTTTTGATGTTCATTTATTCAATACAAATTATTCTGAGGTATCAAAAGAATGTAGCAATGTTACTGTTCACACAAGTGTGATTTTATTTTTATCAACAAAAGGAGAGGTTGTATACAGTAATTAATAAAGAGTTGAAGGGTTTTATTTGGGAGGGGAAGAGGGCAAAAGTCAAGTGGAATAAGCTGATCTTCCCTCCTAACAGAACAAGGAGTTTTAGGATTACCTGATTTGAATGGATATTTTAGAGCTAAACAGTTAAGGATGTTATACATTAAACAAGTAGAAAGCTACAATTCAAACTGGAAAGGGATGACGCATGGGGTGATTCAAAAAAATGAAAGAATGGGATTTTGGATGCAAATCCTTAAGGAGAAAAACAGTCATACAGAATATTATATTCATAAAGTAGCAGTAAGTATACTAAGAACTAAGTCAGAACTAACACAGGAATGGAGAAAGGAAATTATGCTGATAGGGTTTTTTTACTGGAGGAAGATGGCAAAGAAACCAAGGTACTGGGAACAAATAATTAGAGAAGGAAAGGTAATAGAATGGGAGGAGGCCAAGAAGACATTTGGATTGCAGGCTAGTGATTGCCTGCCCTGTCAGAGATTGATGTCAGAGTATAAACAAGTTGAAAGAGATAGAGGGATCCTAAATTAAAGGCCTGCACTGTCTGAATTTTTAATTTTATCTAGAAGACATGCTTATGTTAAAAAAGGATAATTAGTAGGGCATATAAAGCATTGCACAAGAACTGTAGGAGTTAATCAGAAGAGGGCAGAAAAGATTGGGAAGAGAGATTTGATATGCAATTCACAAAGAAACAATGGGAGGACATATTTATGGCTTCCACATATGCAACAAAGGCTAGAATATTTAGGATTTTTGCCTGGAAGTGTTTGCATAGATACTTTTTATACCCCAAGCAGACTCCAAAGAATTTTTTTCTCAGGTAGATGGCAAATGTTGAAGGTGTTATGGGAAGAAAGTGGTAACTGGAAACATATGTTTTGGGAGTGTAATGAGTTGTTAGAGTTTAATAACTCCCTACAGAGTACTCTGTTAGGAATACTGGGTGAACAAATAAGCGTAACAAAGGAAATTATTTTTTTCAAGCTAGGATTCAGGATCCTAATTACCTATACACGGTAAGGCCTCATTAAGTTTAATTCTGATGCAGAAGTTAATTTATATAAATTAAACCACAGCATGATTTTTTATTAATAGATATTATTATATTGTTATAGAACATTATGTTACGGATATTAATAGATCTGCTTTAAACACATACATGCTGATATGTGGTTTCAAGTCCCAACCTTTCCATCTCTTATAATAACTTATATAATATTACCTTCTCCATTATTTTTCCACAACATGAAAGTAAACTTAAGGGTCTGTATGAGTCTAGATTTGTCATTAAGTCCTTTCTCTTAATGACAGGTTAAACAAGTGCATGCCGCCAATCTTAAAGAATCTCCCCATATTTATATGACCTAGTAAATAATAGATGTAATGGTAATGTAAGCTCTTTCTAAAAGGTTCTCAGGTAGTTATCACTAATTCCAGCTTCTCCATGAGCTTTGTTTGTATTCAGTTTGCATAGTTCTTTTTCAGTATAATCTAATTTGATTTTAGTATTTGAGATCACCTGGATGTCAGTAGGATAATTTATCACCCCCTTTGTGGAGCCAAACTGTTTTGCATAAGATTTTGTAAATATATCTATAATCTGTTGTGTCTGAGATTAAATTTTAGAATCTACACACAGTTTATCAGTTTGTATGCCTTTATTCCTTTCACATCTTACAAATCAATAAAATGGGTTCCTATTATGCTCAGTATCTTTATATAAATCTTGTTCCAATTTTTCTTGATCTTGTCTTACACTATGTTTAATTTGTCTGTCCAGCTTGTTTATTTCAGGTTTCAAAGCTGTAGTTCAATCCTCCTTTCCATTTCTTATGTTTTGTCTCTCACCTTAATCAAGTATCTTGTTCTTATGAAAATGTATACTTCTGAATTTATGTATGTAGATCCTGATGTTAAATACTTTTTTGTATTTATTTATTTATTTTTTGCATTCAAACAATTTCTCTTTCAAAACTTTCCACATTTTTCTGCAGTTTTTTTTCACTGAATGCATCACTTTAATTAGTTTTACGTAGTAATTGTTTTGCTTGATTTCAGTTTAGCAGAATTATCTAGTAACAAATTAACCCTTTTAACCCCATGATCACTGCATATCAATGGTAGTAAAACTTGACATGAAATAACAGTAATTTGGGGACTTCCAAGATGGCTGCACATTGAGTAGCAGCTTAATTCTAGCTCTTCCAGTGCGAAAACAGAAACTCAGCAGAGAAGGTCAGTAGACTTGTATTTCTGGGTAAATTTGAGTAACTGGCTAGTAACTGTACTGCCAGGAAAAAAATATAGAAGGCCTGGAAAAAATCAACTACAAAAAGTAAGGAAGAAACACTGACTGTGGAAAGTTCTGCAGCTGTTCAGCAAAAAGCCATGCAACCTCCAGACATGAAATCCAGTAACTTACAGGAAGATATAAGACAACTGCACATAGACTTGGTTAAAATAAACAAAACACTGATGGAGTATATCAACATAAACAACAAAAGGATGGAAAAAATGGAAGAAGCTTTAAACAAATATTCAGATGAGGTAACAAAGCTGCAAAAATCAGAGGTTGAAATGAAGCAAAGGTCTGAATATCAGACTGCTCAGGAAGAGAAGTTTCAAAAAAAATAATAGAGTTAGAGGAGAGAGAGCACATAGGGAAAACCTCATATTCTCTGCTATACCAGAGAAGCTGGCAGGAGCAGACTGCATTAATTTTATGAAAGCACAAATAAGGAACTGGACTTGTATTCCACAGCAGGAGTTGTTAGTTGAAAGGGCACATCATGTGTATGCTTCAAACCTGGCTATGAGGAAGCAATCTAGACTTTTAATAGTAAAGCTGCAATCCTACCAGCAGAATGAGTTGATTTTAACAAAACTGTGGCAGAAGGACAAAGTACCAAAAGAGGAAGACAGCAGAATGTTTGTGGAGAATGATTATGCATTGTACACTAGGTAGAAGAGAAGCATTTTTTCCACTATTCAGAGAACATCAAGATGTAGGTGTGAGATTCAAACTGCTGGACCCAGCTGTCTTCAAAGTATTCCTCCCTGGAGGGGCAAAATCATTTTTTGATGAAGTACATGCTAAGGATGAAATATAAATGTTTGTCCAACAAAAAGTGAGAGAAAGAGATTCTGCTTCTTGTTCTTCTGGTAATAAAGACCACAGAGAGACTGCACCTGCAAAATGTTTTCCAGTGTTTCAACGGAAAATGGTGGAGTGAAGGAAGGGAGCACAAGAGCTGGCTAAAAGAACTGAGAATACATTGGAAATGAAGCAGTGACAGGATTTGGGAGATGAAGATGAATAGTAATAAAACCAGTAACTTAATGTTTGATTATAATGCAATACTTATATGTGTGAAATATGACAGAACAAGAAAATGCAGAAATATTAGACTTTCTCTGAATTTGTTGGACTTGTGGGGACTTTAAAGTATATGCCCTGCTTCATGTCATTAATGTTTAAAAATGCTTTAAGGAGGGGAAGAAGAAGAGGGAGAAAGTTAACTGTAGGTAAAGATTTTTTTTCTTCTTAGGACTATTTTTGTGGTGTACGGTTTTCTTTGCATGTTATAAAGTAAAGTTTTCTCAGTTATTTTTAAGTGTAATGGGGGATTGTAAACAGGTGCTTTTCCTTCCTTTCTCCCTTCTCTCTTTCGTCTTGTTCAGTTTAAGAAATGTAGGCAATGCAATGAAAAAAAGCCTGGTTAAAAGAGCATGACAAAAGAAAATTAATGTGTTTTCTCTCTTTCTTGCATGGGGAAAAGACTGGATTAAGGACCTTATATTGATTTAGTAACACATTTTAAGACTAAGCAAGTAAATGAAGCAGAATATTGAATATCATGAGTCTTTTTCTAGCAATAAATGTATGCTCAGAAGCAATTCTGCAACTGGTCTTCATGTTTCCATACAAACAATCTGATAAAGAGAAATTAGCTGCCTGGTTCTCTTATCTCCATGTGAGACAACCTGATAAACAAAAACTGGCTACAGGCTGGTGGAAAGTGATTGGCTGAAGGGAAACAACTGAGAAGAGAAATTGGCTAAGACATAATGTTCTCTGAAAGCATTCAGGGGGGTTTCCCAGCTGGGAGAGCTATAAAGAAAAGATAAAACCAACTAGCAGTTAGTAGAAGCATAGGCTGCACCATGCATCTTAGCATGTTTAATCTTTCTTTTAGGTTAACTCAAGTCTATGAGTGTAGCTGCCAGTCTGGGACTTTTGTTTCTATTAGGAGGGTAAAACTTTAGCATTTGAAGATGTACACATTTTGGGTGTTAGTATTTAGTTAACGTGTTTTGGTGGTATTGGGCAGTGTTTTTTTTTTGAGAGCTTTCAGTAAAACAAAAAGTTTTGTAAGATGTGACACACGCTCAAATGGATATGACAAGAAACAACTATATAAAAATTCAACCTGTCAAACAGTGCATGCATGTAACATAAAAGCTGGAACTAAACATTTAACAAATAAAGGTGTTATATGTAAAAGGTGTGAATAAGAACTTTTTAATGCAATGATGCTTTCTGTAATGTCATTAAATCTCAATGGTCTCACAGATAAATACAAAAAAGAAAGAGCAGTGAACTATATTAAAAATGTAGAGTGCAAATAGCTATGTTACAGGAGACACATTTAGAAAGAACTGAACATGTGAATTTGATAAAGAAAGGTTTTCAGAATGGTTATTCAGTGGAATACCTGGGACAAAGGAAAAGTGGAGTACTTACATTAATTGCAAGTGGAGCTCCAATAGTGATAGAAGAGGATAAAAAAGATAATAATGGCAGATTTGTAGTGCTAAGGGGCTACTGGCAAGGGAGGAGGATTACACTGACATGCATTCCACCTAAAACTGCTATAATGGAGCTTAAGAAAATTCTGGGAGAAATAACCAGTTTTCAGCAAGGTGTAGGTGGTGACTGGAATATAATTTGCAACAGTGAAGATGTGTCTGGAGGGCCCAGGAGGGAAAGTATAACAAAGGAGGATATATTTTTGAATAAATTTATGAAAATATTTGACGTGGAAGATGGGACTTCAGTAATAGGAGTTCAGAGTGAATTTACATAATATTCCCCAAGATATGAAAACTGGGCTAGGCTACACAAAATTTATATTTCACAGGAACATGTGCATTTAATTAAAGGTCTTGAAATGCACCCAATAACTATTTCAGATCATGAGCCAATAATAACTAAAATAAAAACAAAGTGTAATGAAATAAAAATGAGACACTGGCGTTATCTCAGCTATATGTTGAAAGAGAGGAATTTAAGGAATGGGTAGTGGAGATTATTCAGGAACTATTAGAGAGGATAGAATTTACTTCTGAAAATATAGCTAGGGAGTGGGATAAAATTAAGGTGGAGTTTAAAAATAGGTGGAAATAAAAGAAAGGAAGCTATGGTTAAGAAGTAACAAGAATTATTAAGCGGGACTGACACATGCTAAATTATTGCAGAATAGAGGGAATCTCACAGAACAAGAAGAGGTTCAACTGCAGAACGCTAAGCCGAAAATGAGGGATTACCTCAATAATATGCATGCGTTTAGAAAGATTGCTATGTTTTTTTCATAATAACAGTAGAGCACAAAAAACTTTTAGCACAATGACTCAGGCAACAGAAAGTAGAAAGGGCTGTCACCAAGCTTAGGAAGCCTATAGCAAGGAAGGTAACGAGATCCTGTAGAAGTGTTAGAAATGTTTCTGAAATTCTATGAAAGTCTGTATAAAGCAGAGAAATATGGAAATCAAGAAAAGATACAAATGGAAATGTTTATTGAAGAATTAAGTATACCAAGGTTAGAGGTAGATGAGGGTCAATTACTAATGGTTAGGAAAGGAGGAGATGAGATAAAAATTGTGATGTGTAACCAATCTATAGGAAAGTCTGCAGGAATAGATGGTATTTCTGTGGAAGTTTGGAAGCTAGGAGAGAAAAAAACTGATAAAGATTTGGAAGGTTTTGTTTAACAGTATTTTATGAAGAGGAGAAGTACCAACATCCTGGAAGAAAGCTGTGGTAGCTGTAATACCCAAAGAAGGTAAAGATCCATCAGGCCCAGCTTTATACAGGCCCATTTCAATACTAAATCATGATTATAAAGTGTTAATATCTATAATGGCTAAAAAATGACAAATGTAATGCCAACATTGATAGATATTGATCAATGTGATTTTATGGAAGGAAGGCAAACATTTGACAACATTAACAGAACATTGATGATCCAGAAGAAAGCAGAATGTAAGAAAATACCATTGTTGTTGGTGGGTTTTGATGCAGAGAAAGCATTTGACAGAGTAAGCTGAGACTTTATGAGTAGGGCAATGGATGCATTTTGCATTTCCTGAAAAAAATATAAGGCTGATTAGGAGAATATATGAGGGATAGGAGGCAAACATTAAAGTGGGTGGGGTCTTCTCTGATAATTTCTACTTGAGCAGAGGAACCAGGCAGTAGTGTTTTCTTTCCCCTTTGTTATTTGCATTATATTTAAAACCACTGACAAAGAAAATAAGGTACTCAGACATTCAAGGATATAATTGGTATGGTAGTCAAGAAAAGCTGGCTCTATTTGCAGATGATATTACTTCATACATGACAAAATCAGAAAGAGATGTTACATTTGTTGTGGAACATTTTGAGACAGTTTCAAATCTTTCTGGGATACAAAATTAATGAAGCTAAAACAAAGGCAGTAAATTATGTACCCACACATGAATTGGTTCAGCAATATCCATATTTTTGGTGACATGATAAAATTAAGTATTTAGGAGTATGGATTAAAATGATTCTGGTGTGGCAGCTGATGATATGCGGGAAGAGACTAAACAAAAGGTAATACAAAAACTGAGAAAATGGAAACTTTGTCATATGGATATGGATAGTAAAATATAAGCAGTTAAAATATTTTTAGTCTCTTTAGTCTTATACACAGGTCAGGCATATTTTTATCAACTAGAGGAGAAGTTGTAGATAGCAATTAATAAAGAGCTGAAGGACTTTATCTGGGAGGGGAAGACGGCAAGGGTCAACTGGGATAAGATGATTCTTCCAGTAGAACAGGGCAGATTGAGATTATTCAATTTTAAGGGGTATTTCCGAGCTACACAGTTAAGATTCCTATACATAGCACAAACAGAAAACTATAATTCAAAGTGGAAAGGGATGATGTTGAAACAGGGGGAAGCTCAAGAAAAAAGGAGTGACTGGGATTTTGGATGCAGGCCTTTAAGGAGAATAACAATAACCATACAGAATATTATATCCATAAAGTAGCAGAAAGTATTCTAAGAACTAAGCCAACACAGGAATGGAGAAAGGAAATTCTGCTGATAGGTATGACTGGAGTTAGAGATATAGACAATAGGCAAGAGGGGACTGAAATTTATTGGAGAAAACTCACAAAGAAACCAAGGTATTGGGAGCAAATAACTAGAAAAGGAAAGGTAATAGAATGGGAAGAGGTCAAGAATTTATTTGGACTGCAGGTTAGAGACTGCAATCCATATCAAGGATTGATATAGGCAAAGAGAAAGAAATGGGGGGGTTCTAAACAAACAAAAAAAACCCAGCACTGGTAGAGTTTTTAGTAGAATCTAAAACAGAAACTGCCGTTAAAAAAGAATAATTAGTAGAGCATATAAAATATTGCATGATGACTGTAAGAATCAATCAGAGGAAGTTAGAAAGGATTGGGAAGAGAGACTGGATAAGCATTTCACAAAGAAACAATGGGAGGATATATGTATGCCTCCCAAATATGCAACAAACTCTAGAAGATTTAGGATTTTTGCTTGGAAATATTTACATAGATATGTTTATACCCTAAGGAGACTCCGTAGAATTTTTCCTGAGGTAAATAGCAAATGTTGGAGGTGTGATAGGGAAGAAAGAGGTACTAGGGAACATATTTTCTGGGAGTGTGGTGGGTTGGTGGAGTTTAAGGATTCAGTGTGGGATGCACTGTCAGAGATGCTGGGTGGGTGGATTGTTGTGACAAGGGAGATGATTCTTCTGAGCTATGATACAGAATCGGAATTGCCTAGAAATAGTAAGGCCTTGTTGTGTCCAATTAT
This sequence comes from Protopterus annectens, assembly GCF_019279795.1. Lineage (NCBI taxonomy): Eukaryota > Metazoa > Chordata > Ceratodontiformes > Protopteridae > Protopterus > Protopterus annectens. Next base: position 322,468,350 of record NC_056746.1, read on the forward strand.
GATGGCTGCCAAAAAAGCAATTACTAGAAAATGGAAATCAGAATCTAAACCAACTATACTGGAAGAAGTGTATATAGTAACAGAGATAAAACAACTGTAACTGATATCTTTAGAAAAAGGTAGGAGCAAATTACATAGGAAAAAATGGGAATTGTGGACAAATAAATACAGGGAGGAATGAGGTATAAAAGAAGGCAGGACTTAAATGAGCTGCATAATGCTTGACTGAAAATGATTGGGTAGATTATAAGTGATAAGCAGCTCCTTTGATTGTAAGATACTAATAAATAGAAAAGCACTTAGGTAACACTGCAGGTAAAATCACTGAACCTTTATTGTCTAAATACAAAAAAACAGAAAAAAAGTCAGTGAAGTCTTTTTTCTGGTTCTTTGTATTTGGACAATAAAGGTTCAGTGATTTTACCTGCAGTGTTACCTAAGTGCTTTTCTATTTATTAGATTATAAGTAATGTATAATGTTTGCAGCTAGGAGTTTGTCAGTATGGTTTGCGATGTAAAATGCATGCAATTAGGATTGTGTCAGTGTTTTTCGTTTTCATGTATATAAATTTATGATTGCTTATATCATAGGTGATGGTTTAATAAAAATGTTTCTTGTTAAAAAAGGCAGGAACTGAATAATTTATTTAATGTTGCTTAAGTTATATGATATATAGTAATATTTGTGAAGTATAATGTTTGTTAATGTTAATTTAATACAATTTGATTACTTTTGTATAAATGCAAATGTGCCTATGTCACAAGTGATGATTCAATAAAGGTGTTTAAGAAAGCCATAAACGTATATGTATATTACAACCACAAGAAACAATAAGAAAGCTGTAGTGATGCACCCCACAGAGTGACTGGTCAGATACACTGTTATTCCATAGCAAATACAAATTACCTGCTCTCCATTATATGCAGTACAGTGAACATAAACACCATCGTCACTGCAGTATTCATTAATATAAACAAGAATTAAGCCATGTGCAATGACCCAAAAGCAAAACTGTAAGCATTTTGTTAAGCAATAACAAAAAAAAAAAAAATAGTCAGAGGGCTATCCCTTAAAAGCATGCATCATAACATCGTGAGGGTGGATGACATAATTATGAATGATGCAATGCACTCTCTCTCTTTGTCTCTCTCTCTCTCTCTCTCTCTCCTCTTCTTCTCTACACACATACACACACACACACACACACACACACACACACACACACACACACACACACACACACACACACACACACACACACACAAACACATGATCCTGCAGGTACTAACAAACTGTAATATGCATCAATTATAGTTAACAGAAATACAAATCTTACTGCTCTGCTGTGCCCTCAAAGAAATACATAGCCGGCCCAACCATATGGCCATATACTGCTACTATAGGTATGTGAGCAATCACAAACTCACTGTCCATCACAGAAAAGTTAAACAGTTATAAGGTGGTAAACAAGGCAGCTGACACAATAATGTAGTGTGGATAGTTATTGAGTGTAATGGTTTAAAAGTATATATATATATTATATTACATATTGCAAAACATATATCATAAGATAGTGAGAAGAATCCATTAAATAGATACAATACAGCAATAACCCCAAAACATGTGTTGCCATTAATATTTTTTCCTGAATTTACACATCCAAACATTCTGCAGACATGTGTCCCATACCCCCGACCATCCAGCAGTATTAACTATATGCACAAGTCTCAGATGTGGTTCAAGTACCTGCCACCTACGTATAGTTCTTTCTATAGATACAATGTTCAACTGGGTCCCCTTCAGAAGATCAACTTTTCTGAATGTTGAACTTCATATAGTTGAGACCATAAGATCAACTTTCCAAAAAACTGAAGCTTTTCTATGGAGATTGTGGTACAGTGGGCCTGGGTAATTTACCCTTTTCCCCACTGTAATGCGATCTTGAAGTTGGTATATATAATATGCGGGGGGTGTGGGAGTTGCAAAAACTTAGATTTTTGTGTTTTTGTCTTGTTTGACTTTTCGGAAAGTAAATCATATGGCCTTGATCATATGAAGTTTGACCTTCTGAAAAGTCGATCTTCTGAAGGGGACCCATGTTCAGTCTTTACAGTTATGTATATCCATCCATCAAATAATTTTAATAGGTCATATATATCAGACATCAACATGCTTACTCCACTTACTTATATCAGCAGCATCATTTTTAAAGGCTGTGTACAAATTACACTACAAAGTGACAATTATCAATATTAAAAATGATCATCTGCCTTACTAAAATAACTAAATATAATACATCATAACAGAGTTTTGTACAGTAGCATTAATATAATGTTCATTTGAAATAAGTAATACAGAGCAAGTCACAACTACTTCACTGAAAACACATCTTTATTAAGTAGACAGTATCTACCCAGACAGGTATTAGCATGTATTATAATCACATCACAGGAACACAACCTAGATATAAGTATCAGACAATAATGCATATGACCTAATTATATCATCTGAACTTCCTCAAGGGCAGACAGTTCAAATTTAAACTAGGATCCTGTCAATCAGAATCTGCATCTTTTACCAAATGTGTATTACAAGGATCCATTCTTGCCCTCTTCTCTTCACTGTATTCATTAACAAACGTCTTTGTGACTTCCCCCATATCCCACATATATCCTCTATGACATGGCCATTTACCAATCAGGTCACTTTCACACCAACATTCAATACCAACTCCAGTTGGACTTACATGAAGTCCACCAATGGCTGATAGGCCGATAAACCATAAACTACTCCTCAACCTCACCAGAACTAAAACTAGGCTTTTTGGAATAGAAAATTCACCAAGCATCTGACTCTTTAACTATATTTGATTTACACAATCATTCCACAGAGTCAATCTCCACCTTCAAATACCTAGGATTATGGTTTGATCAGTCACTAAACATCCATTTCCACATAGACAAAATGAGAGCCAAAATAAGTTCCTTCCTCTTCTGAGCCAAAAAGATCTCTCCTTTTCTATCCCAACCAGCCAGAGCAGCCACTGGCAAAGGAGTTCTCCTTTCTCAACTTAAATATGGGCTCCCAATATTTGCTTCTGTATCCAAGAAAAACTTTGCCACACTCCAGACTATATCTAACAGCATCTGCTGATTCATTACAAATTCATACCTCTGTGAGCATCACTGTATCACCCTAGAAAAAGCCAAATGGCCACCCATAAAACAAGGCTCTAACCTACTTTTAGGATTCCTACTCTACAAATTACTACATCTTCACACATTCACTCCCCTTGCAGCTGGACTTCATGAAAAAAAAAACCTCTTCATATAACCTGAGGCACCTACTCACAAGTCACACCAACTCTCCTTTCCCCTAGAAACAAACACCACAGCACTGTGCATACTTCCTCCTCTCAGGCACCTACTCTTTGCCAAGCTGTCCCTACCAATATTAATGAAATCAATGCTTATTCCAAGTTTAGAAGGCAACTCATGAAGCACCTCTTCATCCAAGCCAAATGCTCCTGCCTGAACACAGGACATATCACCTAACCTATCTCCTTAACAAGTCTCTTCTCCTCTCTCAAGAGTTACTGAAGATTGGCCCACTTTAGAAACTAATGTATATATTGTACATTGCACTGTGCTTGTTCACTGTAACGTATATCTGCATTTTTTCTATGTAATTAGTCTGTTATTGTTTACATTTTCTGTATTTTTTGTTTGTGGAATGTTTTATATTTCACCCAGGCTGAGCCTGAAATTTGTTAATATTGATTAATGCACTACCCCAGTTAAATATATATATATATATATATATATATATATATATATATATATATATATATATAAATATCTCTGCATCGATTACAATTTACATACAGGAGCATGTAAAATTCTATACATGTGCAATGCATGCTGAGCAGCCCATTTCAAAAGAGTTTTCCACTTATGTATTAAATACCTTATTCCAGTTAAATGGAAAAAAAAAATAATTCACATCAACGTGTGCCGAGTAGCCCATTTCAATGTGTTTTCCATATACATGTCGTGTATGTCTTACTCTGGGTGAATCAGAAACATTCAAAAAAATGCCCAAAGCTGGAGTTATGAAGCTTAACTCATCTGAAGCATAACCCAAAGCTGGAGTTATGAAGCTTAATTCATCTGAAGCATAACCCAAAGCTGGAGGTATGAAGCTTAACTCATCTGAAGCATAACCCAAAGCTGGAGGTATGAAGCTTAACTCATCTGAAACATAACCCAAAGCTGGCGTTATGAAGCTTAACTCATCTGAAGCATAACCCAAAGCTGGAGTTATGAAGCTTAACTCATCTGAAGCATAACCCAAAGCTGGAGTTATGAAGCTTAACTCATCTGAAGCATAACCCAAAGCTGGAGTTATGAAGCTTAATTCATCTGAAGCATAACCCAAAGCTGGAGGTATGAAGCTTAATTCATCTGAAGCATAACCCAAAGCTGGAGGTATGAAGCTTAACTCATCTGAAGCATAACCCAAAACTGGAGGTATGAAGCTTAACTCATCTGAAGCAGAACCCAAAGCTGAAGTTATGAAGCTTAATTAATGTGAAGCATAACCCAAAGCTGGAGGTATGAAGCTTAATTCATCTGAAGCATAACCCAAAGCTGGAGGTATGAAGCTTAACTCATCTGAAGCATAACCCAAAGCTGGAGGTATGAAGCTTAATTAATGTGAAGCATAACCCAAAGCTGGAGGTATGAAGCTTAACTCATCTGAAGCAGAACCCAAAGCTGGAGGTATGAAGCTTAATTAATGTGAAGCATAACCCAAAGCTGGAGGTATGAAGCTTAACTCATCTGAAGCAGAACCCAAAGCTGGAGTTATGAAGCTTAACTCATCTGAAGCAGAACCCAAAGCTGGAGTTATGAAGCTTAACTCATCTGAAACAGAACCCAAAGCTGGAGTTATGAAGCTTAACTCATCTGAAACATAATCATCATGTTGCTTAGGCTCCTCCTTATGCTGTCTGAATTTCATTACAGAATCCTAAAGTAAGATGTCTACCTTCATATTATAGTAAAGTACAAACAATACAGGCAGTAGCCTAATTAACAATGTGCCATGACCCCGAAATGACATTTACTTACACCCTTGACCAGTTTATTGTATTCACTGACTGGTGAATGCAAACATCAGACTGCAATGCATATTTGCACAGTTATGCTTTTCAGTCATATTACATCTGTATGTAAACTTCCAGAAATATAATCTCCCAATAATAATTTATCTATGTAAACTTATGTGATGCATACTATGTCAAGCACAACAATGTTGTGCAGCATACATCAGTATAATGTATACTTCATTCAGCCATATCTATGATATCCATGTATGTGAAAACAGGCAAAAACACAACTTTGACTCTATCAGATAAATCCATAATCACACACCAATAGATTTCATACTGTGCATCACAAATCCCTGACAGAAGCCATAATTACATGTAGATGAAATGTTTATCAGTATACATTTCTTCAAAAATGTACACAGTAACATAGCAAAATGCAATAAACCACATATGTTTACAAGACGAAGGCAGGTGATTGCTGAGGTGGGCCAAGGAAGTGGTTGAGAAATGCTGGATAGGGGGTTGGAGGAAGTATTTTCAGAAGTGCTGCGTGTGCCAGTAGGTGGTACACCAAGGAGTGAGTATAATGAGTGGATGTGGCAATTAACAAGGGAGAAGAACTTGGGACTGCTGGGAGAATGCAGTAGTTCTGTCAAAGGTTGAGAGAAAATTGCTTTATGTCAAGGATGGCATCTGTCTTAGCAACTGGATTGGAAGAGTACATTTCAATGATTGTACCTTTAAACCAAAATGAAAAAGAGAAGGGGTGTCACATTAGAGAGGCAGCAAGAGTTGAATGAGGTCTTGGATCTTGAGGACTTCAATATATTGGTGTAGAGATATATACTGCAAAGGATGAAATCCTAATCATGATCTGAATCAATACAATTTGTGTCATGGATGCCCAGGTGAATGTGCCACTAACCAAAGAAGATCATGCCACTGTGTAGTTTAGAGTGAGATAATGTAATAATAGAAGACAAAGACAAGAATGCAGAATTTTAAAAGGAGTGGATTGTTCTGTGCTGGAGTATATCCTTGGGGATAAATTACAGAAGCAAAGTAAAAGCTTCCACTCTGCAGGGCTCTGGACCGAGCATATCTTGTGTAATGAGTGTAGTTTTGGAGGGTATAGAAGAAATAGGAAATTAAGCTTCTGAAAGTAATCCAGGGGAAAGTCACTACAAAGATATGTGGGACAGAGGGGAACAAATATGACTAGAGACTACAGGAATTAGTATACCTATCATATAGGAATGGAAGAGGTTGGGGGCATGATATTGGTGGGCAAGACCATTTCAGGAAGTTGTGAAGGGGGTCATCCTGAAAAGAAAAGGCAGAGGGGATGAAGGGTCACTGATATCTGAATGAAAGCATTAACTGGTCCCTGGATTTCCAAAGGTGCTTCTTGACAGAGGGTTATACACATATGTCCCAGGCTACCAAGATGGGTAGTGGAGAGGGTATTCATGGAGACATTCAAAAGGACAAGAACAGGTGAAGAATGGATAAAGGGGAAGGTAGGAATGGAAAGGAGGTAGAATGTTAAAAGCATTTAAAGGTCAGACTACATATATTTATTGTCTCCTAATGATATTAAGCAAATGTACAGCAGAAGAGGGGATAGGTACTCAAGCAGCAGACGGAAAGTAAAAAGAGGACATAAAGAGGAGTTATGTCCCCTTTTATCTAGACACAGGCAGTGGAACAGTGTAGTATCAAGAACGGATATTAGCAAATATAGTACTTATCAAAAACTTTTCTTTTTAAACTACAAGATAATGTTAAAGTTTTTGTAAACTGTAGATCAAGTTTTATACATTTGCCATAGTTTTTCAGAGGAGCTGTACCACCTGAGGTGGGAGGACTTTATCCTTCTATATCCCCAGTTTGTTTATATAGTAAATCCAAGGTTGCAGCAATTTGGAAAAGAGTGAAAAGCTGTTTGATTTTATTGAAAACTAAGCTTTCATTTTCCTCCAAGGATATGCAACTTCAGAGTTAATATATTTAGAAATCAAGGATGTTATGCAAAGCCCACACATTAATGACACAGGGGGGGTGCTGCCTCTCTGTAAAAACATCTCCTCATACACTATTTGTGTGATTTTTTTTCACTGTTTTATCTTTTACTTAATGATGATGCTGACAGTTTATATTCTTGAAAGTTCTTAGAGCTACAAATTTCAAAACTACAAAACTTGAATCATTATGAGTGAAACATGGCAGATGATCAAACAAGGTGACACAGGACATTGCTGGTTAGTATCACTATATATTGCAGGTTGCCTGAATATGAAGATGAGGAAGTTGCAAGCAGCCAAGCAGAAGAAAGGTAGAAACTGCTGATATTATAGAAATAAAGGCTGCTCACAGGAACAGGTGGGGCATAGAGTTGCCATTGTATAAGTTGTTTATGAATTACAGAAAATGGAGGGATGAGGGTGTAATATTGGCCTATTTAAAAAGCGAGATCTATATAAAAAGGGAGATCTACATAAAAAGGGAGATATGCATACAAAGGGAGATTTACACAAAGTACCATTAACTGAAAGGCAGAAAGGAAGAAGAACACCTCCCCATGAAGGTAGTAAATGAGCAAACAGTGACAGAACCTAGGAATAGGACCCAGTGCGGGTGAATCAATATGACATAGTGTTCTCACACCTGTCAAATGATAAGGATGAACAAAAAATGGAGTGCAGAATAAAAGAGCAAGGTAGAAAGAAGAGGGTTTTAATTTTGAAGGAATCAGAAACTGTCAGGGGCAGCCTGACAGATTTTAAGTTCTAGGGGCAGTGAGGTCTTGGACCATGAGAAATTCATACTATCAGGACTGTGTGGTCCAAATCAAGGTGGAGGTGGTCATGGATGTCCAGGTGAAAGCATCACTGTCTAAGAGTCGTCATGCCCCTGTGTGATTTAGTCCTAGTGAAAGCATCACTATCTAAAAGTCGTCATGCCCCTGTGTGATTTAGTCCTGGTGAAAGCATCACTATCTAAGAGTCCTCATGCCCCTGTGTGATTTAGTCCTGGTGAAAGCATCACTATCTAAGAGTCCTCATGCCCCTGTGTGATTTAGTCCTGGTGAAAGCATCACTATCTAAGAGTCCTCATGCCCCTGTGTGATTTAGTCCTGGTGAAAGCATCACTATCTAAGAATCCTCATGCCCCTGTGTGATTTAGTCCTGGTGAAAGCATCACTATCTAAGAGTCCTCATGCCCCTGTGTGATTTAGTCATGGTGAAAGCATCACTATATATGAATCCTCATGCCCTTGTGTGATTTAGTCCTGGTGAAAGCATCATTATCTAAGAGTCCTCATGCCCCTGTGTGATTTAGTCATGGTGAAAGCGTCACTATCTAAGAATCTTCATGCCCCTGTGTGATTTAGTCCTGGTGAAAGCATCATTATCTAAGAGTCCTCATGCCCCTGTGTGATTTAGTCCTGGTGAAAGCATCACTATCTAAGAGTCCTCATGCCTCTGTGTGATTTAGTCCTGGTGAAAGCATCACCATGTAAGAGTCCTCATGCCCCTGTGTGATTTAGTCCTGGTGAAAGCATCACTATCTAAGAATCCTCATGCCCCTGTGTGATTTAGTCCTGGTGAAAGCATCATTATCTAAGAGTCCTCATGCCCCTGTGTGATTTAGTCCTGGTGAAAGCATCACTATCTAAGAATCCTCATGCCCCTGTGTGATTTAGTCCTGGTGAAAGCATCACCATGTAAGAGTCCTCATGCCCCTGTGTGATTTAGTCCTGGTGAAAGCATCACTATCTAAGAATCCTCATGCCCCTGTGTGATTTAGTCCTGGTGAAAGCATCATTAACTAAGAGTCCTCATGCCCCTGTGTGATTTAGTCCTGGTGAAAGCATCACTATCTAAGAATCCTCATGCCCCTGTGTGATTTAGTCCTGGTGAAAGCATCACTATCTAAGAGTCCTCATGCCCCTGTGTGATTTAGTCCTGGTGAAAGCATCATTATCTAAGAGTCCTCATGCCCCTGTGTGATTTAGTCCTGGTGAAAGCATCACTATCTAAGAATCCTCATGCCCCTGTGTGATTTAGTCCTGGTGAAAGCATCACTATCTAAGAGTCCTCATGCCCCTGTGTGATTTAGTCCTGGTGAAAGCATCACTATCTAAGAGTCCTCATGCCCCTGTGTGATTTAGTCCTGGTGAAAGCATCACTATCTAAGAGTCCTCATGCCCCTGTGTGATTTAGTCCTGGTGAAAGCATCACTATCTAAGAATCCTCATGCCCCTGTGTGATTTAGTCCTGGTGAAAGCATCACTATCTAAGAGTCCTCATGCCCCTGTGTGATTTAGAGTGGTTGAACCAAACAGCACAATGACAGACATAATGGTGCTTGAATTTAGGGGTGTGGGTTATGATTAAGCTGGGGAAGAAGGTCAATGATGAAGTGACTGAAAAAAAATGAAATAAACACTCTATGGGATTACTGAGAAGTTTTGTATTCTGGGTTGTGGACAAGGATTTGAGGGAGGTTCAAGATGTAAGAAGAGGACAAAGCCAATGTGGCAACACAGCAAGCAATCCTAGCAATTAGGACAAAAGACAGGCCACACAGGAAATGGGAGGAGTATGAAGGTAGAGATGAGACCGTATAAGGATGTCTGCAGAGAGGATCAGGACTGGGAACAAATATTTAAGTACACAGCAGAAAGAAGGAAGGGAAGGGTAGACCTGGTACAGCAGAACAAAGATTTGAGGGAAATTATGGAAGAATGTGTAACAGCAGAGTCAACAGAAAATGTTGAGTTAATGAAGGAATCCTTTGCTTTGGTCTTTAGAAATTAAGGCAAAGTTCGAATACATGCTGGTAGGGAAGTAGGGCAGAGTGCAGAGAGCAGCTGGTCCTTGCAGGTCCTCAGAAATGTGGTCACTGTAACTCAGATCCCCTAAAGGGGGACATCAGTGGATCATTGATTAATAATGCAGAAGTGCCAGAGGACTAGAAGACTCCAAGTATGGTACTCCTGTACAAAGGGGGGGGGGGGGGGGACTATGTGACTGTTTTCCTAACAGATAAAAAGTTATGGACAGAATCATGAGAAAGAGACTGTTTGCCTTCCTACTGAACAGCAATCTCCAGGATCGCAATACAACAGAGAGTTTTGGAGAAAAGGAGCTGTCAATTAAACTAGATCACTAGATCTAGTTTTATGACTGGGAATTAGGACTGCTTGATAGGGAATATGCATGGACATGGTCTAAGTGAACTTCACCAAGATTTTAGCTCTGTTTTGCACAAACAGCTGGCTGTAGTAGCTGGGAGAGTAAGACAGAGTCTGAGAGCATGAGGAACTAGGCTGTTGCATGGCTTAAGATTGGGTCACAGGATGTTGTGAGTAGGAGAATGTCATGAATAAGGAACATGACTAGTACAGCAGCATAAGGGCTGGTTCTAGATCTGGCACTTTTCATAGTATTTGTTTCCAGCATATTTAAGCGACCAAAGACCCGACTCACTGGTGACATAAAGTTAGGTACAGCAGTGGATGGTGAGGGAAGAGTCTAAGAAAGGATATGGAAGGCTTACCTAGTAGATAGAAAGGTGGTCATTCAGGTCCACTTCAAAAAAAATGCAAAGTACTTCCTCTGAGCCATAGCAACAATGGTATAAAGTACCATCTCATTGGGGTACAACTAATAGCTGTACAGCAGAAAAGGATAAGGAAGTGTTGGTCACCCTCAGTATGGAGAAACAGAATCCCAAGGGGGGAGGTTTCCTCAGGGAGATGGATTCCTGGATCTACAAGGCTCTGGTCAATCTACACTCCACACCTTGAATAATATGTGCAGGTCTGAAGGTCTTACATGAATAGAGCCATCATTTTGCTGCAAGGAGTCCAGAGGAAAGCCAAAAGAATGGTGTGTGGAATGGAAGGGAAAGTACATAACTTGAGGAGCTGGATATCTTCTCACTAGACAAGAAAAGAGAGGAGGGAGACATAATATGGATGCACAATATCATGACAAGTATATGAGGTCATCCTGATCAGGATGGGCAAAATGGATGAGGGGGCACAGGTAGCAGACTGATGGCATGAACTACTCGCTGGCTGCAAAATGGATGAGGGGACACAGATAGCAGACTGATGGCATGAACTACTAGCTGGCTGCAAAAAGGATGAGGGGACACAGGTAGTAGACTGATGACACGAACTACTCGCTGGCTGCATTTTTTTTACAGAGATGGTTGTCGTTCCATGGAATGTAGTATGGTTGTTGGACAGGAAGGGAGCCAGATAATATACAGCCCCTTAGATCCACAAAATACATAAAAGAAGGGATGGGGCATGTGGTGAGCAGAGTAACTGTTTGATATTCAGAGAATCTCTTTAGTGCAAGTCCCAGAATAATGAGACTGGATGACTAAAAATACAAACTGTCATATACTAAGTCTGAGACTAACATTTCTTGAAATATTCCCTTTTCCCCAAGATCACTATAAGTAAAAAACTAAGAGCTCTCATAAAATCATCCAAAGCAAATTTCGAGAGAAAAATAGCTAAAGACTCAAAAGACAATCATAAGGCCTTCTTTAGCTATGTTAGAAACCTGGGAGGAAACTCCCAGATATGCTCAGATCTAGTTCAAAATGATGTGAAGATTACTGATCCTACAGACATTGCCAACATACTGGCTGACAGGTTCAGTGCAAACTTCTCCCCTCCCCCAAAAGGAGAGATATCTATACCAAACAATTGCAGCCCCCCAAACATCTCCAGCGCCCAAGTGAGAACTGCTCTCTCCAAAGCAAAAAACACAGCATCCATGGGACCTGATGGTGTCCCCGGCTGTGTGCTCCATGAACTCAATGAGGAATTAAACCCACAGCTAGGACAGCTGTTTAATCAAAGTCTTACCTCTGGATACGCACTCCAGGAGTGGCGCACTGCAACTGTGGTACCACTTCACAAAGGCGGTGCCTCCACCGACCCTGGAAATTACCGCCCATTAGCTTGACAAGCCTTATCTGCAAAGCCATGGAGAGGATCATAATGGACCTCATAAATAAAGACATAGGGAATTTGCAGACTTTGGATCCAACCCAGTTTGGCTTTGTCAAAGGCAGATCATGCCTTTTAAACTTGGTTGACTTTTTGAAACAGTCACCAAAGCCATTGATGAGGGAAAGGCAGTCCATACAGCCTACCTCGATCTGGCTAAGGCCTTCGATACAATACCCCATTCGGGTATCATTGAAAAACTCATCAGCTTAAATGTCAACCCATACATCACAAGATGGGTTGCAAACTGGCTGAGTGACAGAACCCACAGGGTCAGAGCTGCTGGCGCCATGTCAGACTCAAAGCCTGTCACAAGTGGTGTCCCACAGGGCTCAGTCCTGGGCCCACTCTTGTTTGGCATCTACTTTTCCAAGTACAAGCAAACACAGGAGGGTTATGGCTGACAAAGTTTGCAGATGACTGCAAACTGGGCACCATAGTAGAAAACACATCTGACACAGATATCCTTCAGAAGGGTCTCACAGAAACGGATAACTGGTGCCAGAGCCACGGCCTAAAGTTAAATGCCAAAAAATGCATAGTCATACCCTTCGGGAAAAACAAGGTTACCCCTAGCTACCAAATAGGTGGCAATCCACTGAGCACAGAAGAAGTTATCAGGGACCTGGGGACCCAGGTTGATAGTAGTCTGTCATTCGACACCCATGTAGCTAAAGTAGTTAGGAAGACCTTCTACATTGCCCACCTTATCATGAAGGGATTCTCATCTAGATCAAGGGAGGTCATAGTCTCCCTTTACTCATCACTCATCAGACCAATGATTGAGTACAATGCCCCATTCGGAATGTATCTGACCCGACACTTGCAGCAGCTGGAGAGGCCACAAAAGTTCCTCACCAAAAGGATAAAGGGTCTCAAAATCTGTCCTATGCTGCCCGACTGAAAGAACTCCAGCTCTATTCAGTCGCCACCGCTTGCTCAGAGGTGACCTTTGCCTAACATACAAGGCCATGTCAAACCCAGATTTGATGAATATGCTTCACCTCAAAAATCTAGATCCATCAGAGCCACAAGGGCGGAGACTTAAACCTTGACACGGCTATTAATAGGACGTGCTGGAGGGATAGATTCATCACCCAAAGACTCCCTATGCTGTGGAACAAAATCCCGGTACATGTGAGGCAGAGCACCTCGCTGGCCTTGTTCAAGAGAAATCTTGACCAATGGATGGGAGATCGCAGATATACCCCAGGGATTACCTCAGTGTCACTGCTCGACAGAGGCACAGAAAAATAATGGGTATAGTTCCCCATACTAAAGGGGTGGCCTAAGCCACAAAACGATGGGCTAGGCTTGTAAATGCCCTCGGGCAGATAGCCTAGTATGAACCTATGAACCTATGAACCTATATGGTGATCTTGGAGTTGATATATAAAAGTTCAGGTGGTGTGGGAGACTTGCTTCCCTCATCAGGGTGCATGGGAGCTTGCCCCTGCAAGAAATAACTTTAAAGGAAAACAGTGATGTTTGATATTCATTGGTCTCTTGCATTTTTGGATTTTTTTTTTTTGTAATTCCTACACTTGCATTATGAGTCTTGGAATTACAATATGGAGCCATCAAAGTGGTGAGACAGAAGCTAGGATGGGAGAACAGGATGGATGCTAAATATACTTAATGTCATAATAGCCATAATAGCCAGGCTTATTGTGTCATTCTGTTATCAAACAAATGTAATCTTTTATAAAGCACTGCCCATGCATGACAGTGAAAAATATATGGATGACTATGCTAACATATCAGATATCCATGTGACGAATACAGCTATCAAGCTAACATATAAACTTGACAGCAATGTATTGAATATGTCTAATATATGCAGTAACAAAGAATGCAATACCTCAAAGCATGTTGCAAACAGTGCATGTGCACCACAATAAAAAAAACTCCTTAGGTTAATTAATTAATTAATTAATTTATTTATCTATTTTACATTTATTTATCGGGATAGTCTGTTTGGGTGTAAGCCTGTTTTCAGCGAAGTCCCAGGAAGAAAAGCTCCAGAAGTATAATTTACATAGGCATTAGTAAAACAGAAAAAGTACATTGATCTAATAAGAGAAATACAAATATTCATTGGCATCAGTGGCATCTCATTAAAATCAGAGGATAGTATCATAAGCATTGTTTACAGAGTATAGAGGTATTTTTTTTTAATTTTTATTACATAGTAAGCATATGAGGGTAGGTTTAGTTTTGTTAGTCAGGTTAGTACAGATAGAGAAAGAGGTGGCTTAATAGTATATATAACAACTTAATGCATTCCGTAGGTGGATGAATCCACCTTGATCCCGTCTACCGCCATACAGTTATCATATAGTTTAGGTTACACAAAATGTCCCTGATGGTTGACTGACAGGAGCTCAGCAGGCCTGGTAAGAAATATGACTACATCATGTTCTTGAAATGTATTATTCATGCATAGTGAATTGGCATCTTATGGTCCTCATGACTGTTTGTCTAGTATGTTCCTGTGTTCCTATATCACACTATACATTCTTCCAAATGTAGATAAAAACATTATATTATCATGACATGACCATACTATAGTTACAATGTTTACATTTGTTTGTGGTCATTTATGCAGCTGTAAAAACAGGTGCAGTCATACCCAAATCTTTCAGTATATATGAATATAGCAAATAGCATCACATCTTGTACATTGTTAAAAAGTACACACACGGGTAAATGCATGCAGTGATGAATGCATCAATTAATTGGATAACAGTATGTACTTACTTGTATAGTATACATCCCAAGGACACGATGAAAACATTCGCCAAATAATATGCAGCCATAGATCCACAAAACGCAAAGTCTCCAAACAATTACTGCTCCATTAAATCTTGTATGTGGATAACCAAACTAGAGTGGAGACTTAATATACTTTTGGTAAAGTCTTATGGTCACATTAAACATATTCTATGCAATGCACATAATATAGAAACAAATGTTAACACCTTTATTGAATTATCACTTAAGCCATAGGCAAACATACAGTTAAATAAAAGAAAACAACCCAAGTTAACATGTTCACAGTTACAAACATTATGCATCATATACATGCTTTTGTACTATTATTGTTAATATAATGTTACATAAATTGTTCAATACCTGCCTTCTCTTAAACCTCATTCCTCCTCCAAAATATTATTCTACATGTATTGTTCCCATAATTCCCATTTTTTCTATGTAATTTGCTCCTACCCTTTTCTAAAGATCCCACTTCCAATTTTTTATCTCTGTCACTATATTCACTGCTTCAAATACAGTTGGTTTAGACTTTGATTTCCATTTTCTAGTAATTGTTTTGTTGGGAGCCACCAGAATTAAATTTAGCAAGGCCTTACTATCTCTAGGTAATTCAGATCCTGTACCCCAGCTCAAATAATCATTCACTTAGTTACACCAATTTTTTCACCCAGTATTTCTGACAGAGTAGTCTGTAGAAAATATTTTAAAGTCTACCAACTCAATACACTACCCAAAAATATGTTCCCAGTTACCTCTTTCTTTTCCATCACCCCTCCAACATTTCCAATCTATATGAGAAAAAATCTGTGGAGTCTGCTTGGGGAATAAACATACCTATGCAAATACTTCCAAACAAAAATCCTAAATTTTCTATACTCTGTTGCATATTTGGAAACCATACATATATTCCCCACTGATTCTTTGTGAATTCCTTATCCATCCTCTCTTCCTAATATTTTCTAACCTCCTCTGATTGATTTCTATAGTTATCATGCAAAATTGTATATGCCCTACTAATTATTCCTTTTTTAACAGTAGCTTGTGTTCCAGATTCAACTAAAAACTCAACCAGTGCAGGTATTTTACTGATATCAATCTCTGATAGGGCAGGCAGTCTGTAGCCTACATTCCAAATGTCTTCTTGGCCTCTCTCCATTCTATTACCTTTCCCTGTCTAGTTATTTGTTCACAATACCTTGGTTCCTTTGCCAGTTTTGTCCAGTAAATTCCTGCCACCTCTTGCCTACTCTCTGTACCCCCTAATTGCAAGTCATTCCTATTGGCAGAATATCCTTTCTCCATTCTCATGTTGGCTTAGTTTTTAGAATACATTCTTGTTCTTTATTAATATAATATTATGTATGGCTATTGTTATTCTCCATAAAGATCTGAATCCAAAATCAGACTGTCTCTTCTTTCTTGAACCCCCTCACCCCCAGTTCATAATCATCCCTTTCTGCTTTGAATTATAGCTTTCTGTTTGTGCTCTGTATAGGAGCCTTAACTGTGTAGCTCTAAAATATCACTTCATATCAGGTAATCCCAGTCCACCTTGTTCTATGATCAACTTATCCCACTTGGCTCTTTCCCTCTTCCAGATAAAATCCTTCAACTCTTTATTAATTACTATCTACAACTTCTCCTCTATTTGATAAAAATGTGCCTGTCCTGTGCATAAAACAAATGTGGCTAAAACATTTTCACTGCTTGCATCTTGCTAGCCACATCCATAAACAAGTGCTTTCAGTGCCTCCGTTTTTGTAGTATCATTTGCTTAGTCTTCTCCCACATATCCTTAGCTGCCATAACATAATCCTTTATAATTCATAGTCCTAAATACTTCATTTTATCATGCACCCATAAATACGGGTGTTGTTGAACCAATTTGTGTGTGGTACATAGTTTACAGCTATAGTCTTTGATTTATCTTCATTAAATTTATGTCGCACAAAACATGCAATTGTCAAAGAATGTTCCATAACACTGAGATGCCTTTTCTAGTTTTATCAGGTACAAAATAATATCATCTGCAAATAAAGCCAACTTTTCTTGACTACTATACCAATTATATCCTTGAATTTCTGAGTCCTTTTTTTGAATTTGCAAATGGTTCTAAATATAATGCAAATAACAAAGGGAAAGTGTACACCCCTGCCTGGTTCCTCTGTTCAGACAGAACTTATCAGAGAAGAACCCCCCACTTTAATTTTCACCTCCAATCCATCAAATATCCTCATAATTAACCTTATTCAGAGACTTAACTTGTTGAGAAAAATCAGTTGACAATACATATTCTTACAAAAATAAATCACTGATCTCCTTCCCATCTAAAGTAACATTAAATTAGGAATAACAATGTGTATATGGCAGTTAGGGCAGAGAATTAAGGCACCAAGCATTTAATGAGCTAAACACTGTAGGAAAGAGTACAGACTTTAATTCTTTCTACCTCCCCTTGTCTACTCCATGACTCTGATCAAACCACTTAAACAGACAGTGCTCCTAGGTTGCCCCTGAAAAGGAACATTGTGCTTAGAGCATGGAATATTCACAATAAAAATAAAAAACAAAATATATAATTTTTTTTTACAGGGAAAGCCCTCCCTGCAGCCCCATGTGGGGGCTGCACACCCCACACCCCATATACTAACTCTGAGATCGCACAATGTCTGGGAAATGGTATATTCCACAACCCTGCAATTTTGCAATCTCACATACCTGTGGATCATCTGTTTAGTCACCAAATGTAGTTGACTAAACAGATGTCAAAGATCATGTAGACTAAAGGCAGTCCACATATATATATATATGTATACATATTTCAGTATATATATATATATATATATATATATATATATATATATATATATATATACACATATTTCTGTGTGTGTATATATATATATATATATATATATATATATATATATATATATACATACATATATGCGCACACACACACACACACACACACACACACACACACACACACACACACACACACACACACACTCACTCACTCACTCACTCACTCACTCACTCACTCACTCACTCACTCACTCACCAATATGTGTGCACTGGGATAATTCTTAACAGTCCTCATTCCCCAGAATTAGGTTATAATTTAATTTGCATTGCATGGATAGCTCTCAACTGTCCCTGGTTTTGCAAAACATCCCTAATATTGCCTGATATTGTTGCCCTGCTCCTTGTAAAATGTTTAATTTGTTGATAAATAACTCACTGAGGATTTCCATCAGTCGGTAATGCCAGACTAGAGCTTCATACTTCTTATTCTCAAAAAATGTATGTGGATGCAAAACCTGTTTTTGTATTGTCTTATTCTAAGTGAATTTGAGTGATAATGTGATATCTGAAACTGTCCTTTTGTTTGGGCCCTTATCCCCATTATTCTTTGGCTTTATTCTTTATTCTTAATAAAGAAATATAGCTATGACTGCAAGTACTAAAGTATATAAAACTAAGAGGCTACTGTCCTAAAACGAAATGCTAACTGATGTGGATCTACACAACACATTTTAAAAACCTTTTCAGTATACTTGCAGCTTTAAAAAGAATAAAAATGTCATTAATTTTTTATAAATGTCTTTTCTCTTTGTCCTAATAGTTCCCTTTCCAATGTTCCATTTTAATTGTGTATTTTTATTTATTTATTTTTATGGCAATTTGATCACCAAAAAGCATGTAAGCTGTACTTCTATTAAACAAGGCTATGATGCAGGCTGTTTTTTTCAGAACAAACAATAATTAAGTTTACCTCAGGCACAATACAAGATACTGTAAACTATTTTGAGCTCACTGACTCTAAGGACAAGAAGAAAACTATCATGTTTTGATACCAGGATCCTTCTGCTTTCCCTGAAGCATCAGCCTGTGCTCACTCATTACGCTACTGAAAAGCTGGCAGAAATTATGCTTTTGCAATCCTTTGAGGCCAGCATAATGTTTCTGCAGTTCTTCTGTAACAACTAGCTAGCCATTGCCTGCTGAGGATACAGTGTTTTTTTCTCCCTTGTTTGTTACCAGTCGTGTGTGCATGTTTTTCAGTCTCTGCGATTACTGAAAGATACGAAGGACACAGCACAACATACCAATGTGTCATGCTTGTTCACATTTTCTCTAAAAAAATGCAATCTGTGTTGTAGATCAGAATGCAAAAATAAAATAAGTTAGATATGCTGGCTCTTGTTCTTGAATGGTTTTCACTGCAGGAAAAGTAGGAAAAAAGAAACGGCAGTAGCTCATGAGTAAGATAGCTATCAGTTTTCACATCTTTGTATATTCTGTTGATCCCTCAGTAATCAGTGGAAATCAGCTATACTGCTTTTTAATAAACTGATTTTTTTTTACATCTCTTGTATTGATGCAGCTATCTTTTTTTCTGAGTCCATCGCTTGGTCAGGTTTAGTACAGAGAACCATCTCTTTCACCTGAACAATTACTGATTCTTCTTGTATCTCGTCTGAGAGTGCCGCTTCCTTTTTTGTGGTTCTTAAACCCAATGTAAACATTCATATTATCACATGTTTATCAGTTTTTCTTTCTCCACAATTGTCTTGGTCTAGATACGGTCAAGGACATTATAGATTCTAGTGTGAAAGTTGCCATCTTGCTCAGGGGAATTGGCACTGCAAAAATCTAGAAAATGCTAGGCATATTTATTATTAGTGTTATAGATTTTAAAGTTGTCAGATAGAAAGACGCTAGGTTTTATCAAAATTCTATCTAGTAGATTTAGGTAATTATCATGGTTATTGGGGATCATGGGGGCCTTTGTAGTTAACAATGAGGTGATAGTTTTAATTAGGGCTTTTTGGATCACTGTTAACTTCTAGACTGGGATTATGGGGGATTTCTCTTGAGATGAGGCATCCTGGATAAATAAGGACAATCCTCTACAGTTTCCAGTTGGCCTGAAGCAGTCAATAGGAACTAAATCCAGATATAGTTGGAGTTCTATTAATATCCTGATACTATGTTTCAGCACCTGTGCTGATATAAATGAGTTCCATTTTGTACAGTGCTTAGGATAATAAACATTTAAATGAATTTTAAATTAAGCAAATTTAACAGTTTTTTTTAACATTTGCCAGGAGTGACAGTAGGTTAGGTTACACAGGGAGCACATTGTGGTTTTGAACTACAAACCAAAGAATCCTTGCATGTTGAAGTTTGGGTTTAAAAATCATTAGGTGTGAAGTGCTTTCTTTCTTGAAGTGTAGATTTTTAATCTACATATAAACAAACTGCACTATCAGTGAAGAGTGCAGTTTGTAGACTTGCTGAGTTCTCTAGACTGTGCAACCATGGAACACAAACCATAGAATCCTTGCATGCTGAAGTTTGGGTTTTAAAAATCATTGACAGTGAAGTGCTTTCTTTCCTGAAGTGTAGATTTTTAATCTACATATAAACAAACTGCACTATCAGTGAATAGTGCAGTTTGTAGACTTGCTGAGTTCTCTAGACTGTGCGACCGTGGAGCTAGTGTATATAAGGTAGGGGAATGTGGAGAGCAACATCACCTACACTGATGTCGCATGGAGCATAGTTTCTCTGCAAAAAGCTGAAGTATGATTTGCTTATTTATTTATTTATTTATTTTTGCTATTCTGTGTTATGTGTACTTTACTTTTGTTTTGGGTTTCATTTGAATGTGTTCATTTTAGCAGGTTTTCAGCTGGATGGATTTCTTTAGTTTTGATTTGTAGAACAGCCATTTGATGATTTGGTCCTTTATTCCACTTCATGAATCCAATCTGAACGCATGCTGTCAACTTTTACTGGAATGATTTACTAAAGTTTGTTAGCCCAATCCCCCAGATTTATCATCGTTATCACCTTTTGATCTACTTTCCCACCACTCTCCTTTCTTACCAACACTCCTTGAAGTTGTTTGTACTGGGTCTAATTTCATATGGCAGTGTTCTATAGCATGCACTTCACTGGCACAGTAATGGGCAAAACAGAGGTCTGGCACAAACCAGAGGCAGCAGAACTGTGCTAATGTGTGTGTAGGACTTGCAGTCTATGGGGTTATAAGAATCACTGACAGGTGATGAGCGGTAGCTGGTGGTGGGCAAGCTTGTAGAACTAGAAAGGCTTTACCAGCTGCCAATGGGACAGCTACCAACAAATAATGCTGCATAGGTTGCTAGCAGGGTCTTAGGGTGAAGCCGTGGGCTTTGATCACTTACAAGAAGGAAGCAGTGGCAAATACCAAGCTTTTAATTACAGTAGATGGGAGGAAGAAATGGCCAAAGTGCATGCTTAGGACAGAGAGATTTGTTTGTGTTACCTATTTGTTTGTCTCTCAGGAGTGGATCCAGTCACCTTCCAGGCTGAGCTAGAGCCCTTTGGCTCATTTGTTTTCTATCTGGATGCCCTAATCAGCCCATTTACTCTCCAGAGAGGTGAGAATTGGGAAACTGGGAGCAGGCCAGTCTGCTAGAGCCAGAGGACAATCCTCCTAGCCCCTGAAGCTCTAAAAGCTTCATGGCAACTCTCTTGAGCTCTGCTGTAACTGCTTACTGCAGGAACGTGCATGCCCACAAATGCTGCACATCTTCCTCAGGTTTAGTGAATTTATACTGGTAGGCAGCATGTGTTCAACAGGCCTGTTCTCTGTGGGTGCAACAACCAGTGCTCCCTTTCAGTGTCAACCACCTGGTGTGCAAGAGCTACCCCCGATGATGGGCAAGACACTTACTCACATCCCCACTGGGCCATCATTTCCAGTGGCCATGCTATGAACTGAGCATGAGACATCTGGGTCCCAGTCAGAGCTTCATCCGTCTGCATCATAGGGTCAAGGAAGGCACAACAGGTGATAACAGTGAGAAGAAGGAGGACACATGCAGATATAAGCCATGAATGGCTGAGGGTGACCGAAGACTCTAATCACTGACAGGTAGATGGTATAATTGAGCAGTTATTGACACTGCTGGGAGAAGCCATATACTTTGCTTAATGCTGGGATACTGTGGAAGAAGGTAGGGTTCTGTAACTAGATGGTGGGGTGGGAATAATTATAATTCCCACTGTTTCATGGTAAGAGATTGGGGTAGTCAACTCATGTTTCAGTTGTAGCAACCAGGTTCAGAGGGAATTCCTGCACTGGCATGGTGGTAGTGAAGGGCTCTTCTGCTGGTGCTGGAAAATTACTGGAGGTAGTGAACTCAAGATCTTCCTCTGGTTTTCCACCAGACCCACCAGTGTCAGAAGAAACATACAAGAACTGTGTGTTTCTGGTTGCCATATGTATACCTGTGGTATTTATTATACCCATGGTGAAGGAGCAGGGGAGGAATGGGGAAAGGGCAGTCATGAGCCCTGATTCACCATATATCAGCTCCATGACACATGAGTACAAAGATCTGACTATGACCCAGGTGAATTAAGATTGATTAGAGGCTTAGAAGCTTAATGAGGCTAGCAGGGAAGATGGACATGCCCACCTGGAGGGGAGGGTGGGCTGGAGCAGGATGTATGCAGCCATTACCCCTTGAAGAAGGGGCAGCATTGAGCTGCACATCCTTGGAGTGGCATTTTGGGTCTTATTAGGGCATTGCTTGGTGGAAGCCTTCATTATCAAGTGTACAGCAATATGTACTTGGAGAGGGCAGGCATTGTGGGTACCTGATAAGGACAGCTCATCCCCACTGAGGTAATGGAATTAGGGCATACAAAGATACCCTCATTGTTGGGCTGCTGGCAAAGGCACAGGCAACTGTCATGGATGCCACTATGATGGCCCTCTGGGCAGCTCTTGCTCTCCAACTGTACTATTGTAGTTCTCTTATATGGGGGAATGCATGGGCAGAAACTAATTGGAACAGCTGGGACAGGATGATGACTGGCAGCCATAGGGTAAAAAGCACACAGAAAAATAGTTTGATTTTGCCATATTAATCCATGCACTAGCTTGACAGGGTTGAAGTAGAGCTTGTGTTATGTGTTAGAGATTCATGAACCCCACTCAGATTAAGTTATAGAAGATGACTATGTCCTTCTATTTATGAATATAGAATATTTTTCAATATCAAGTGGACCTTAGAATTGCAGCATAAATTGTACCACCTATTGGTCCAGTGGGCAGTGGGCAGTGGCAGTGACACCAGCATGTCATGAGGGGGATCCTGGCTTTGAGTCCCAAATGAGAGGTAATATTATCATATATTCATAGGTTCATAAGTATATAGTAGGTTAATGACCATCATGGCCTTTATAAGCCTAGTCATGCAACCTAACCCAAATATGCCCCTATGTATTATGGGTGCTTATTAGGAGGAGGTATGTTAGTTAGGAGGTTTCTAAAGGTTATGTGGGGTTATGGAAGTTTGAGCAGTATCGTCTCCCTCTGTCTAACAGAGACATGGGGCCAGACCCAGAGTGAATTTCTGATTTCTCATCCATTGGTCAAGGTTACATTTAAATATTGTTAGGGATGGACTTTACTTCACATGGTTGGGGAGCCTCTTCCAAACCATGGGGATCTTCTGTCTTATAAACATATCTTATTTATGTCACAGGCAACATTTAAATACTTGGATCTAATAGTTCTGATGCTTTTCATTTTGAGGATGTGCAAAAGGTCCATCAGAGCTGGATCCGAGGATGTCTTGTATGTCAGGGAGATGGAATATAGCTATAGGGCTTTAAGGTGATTTGTATGAGCATTATCCTTTCACTTTTATGATTCTAACATTGATTGGATGTGCAGCTTGACAAACTCTAACAACTGTAGTCTAGTCTGTACACAGTGAGTATAAAGTACAGAACCCATATGATGGAAATACATGCTAGAAATTATTTACACCAAAAAAAAGAATGTGATTGGCAATGGAGCATCTTAAACAAAGGTTACATCCTAGCTGAAACGATCACTAGTTTGGGAACTTTTTAAATTCATAAAGTTAAGAAGTGATTAATGATTATATTTTTACTATCTACTGTACTGAAGGCAGAATATACTTCAGGTAAGTAAGACTTAGGCCTTTACTTGAAGTTTTCCTCATGGTGTAGTTCTGAATGAAGGAATAGATTCAGTCCTATAGTTTTAAACTGCCTGAACAAAATGCTTTACCATGGTGTAACCTGTCTGATTTTCTAATTTAATTGCAACTTGTATGAAGATTTTGACTCTTTTGATGTCAACTATACCTTTAGGATATTATTTAGACATCAACATGTATCATGTTTGGTCAAAAGTCAAGTGAGATGAAGATGCATTTATTATATCATCTGAAGGAGAAGGGAACAACCAATACATGTCCTGGAATGGTGAGACTAAGTGAATGAAAATGTAAACTTACATATACTCAGAACTAGTCAAATGGAGCCCTAGGCAAGATAATGGACTGGACCCCCTGCACCCAAACCAGTATCCCATTAGTTGGCTGAAACAATGTTCAAACCTGTCAATGTGTATACTACTTCTTTTTTTATTTACTTCTGCAATAAGTGCAGAGATTTGGATTACATTTAAATCTCTAATTTCAAATTGTATGCAAAAAAACACTGGCAGACATTTCTTAAACCCAATAAAATTGTTTTACGTCGAAAACAGACTTAACATAAGCAACAGTAAGCAACTTTTGCCATGAAACTCACATTTATTGAAAATACAGATGGCAATCCATTAAACTACAAGACATGTTGGGACTCATAGTTAAATAGCATATAGTGAAGCACTAATTAGCATCTATGTGAAGGGTGCAGGCTTTCAAAAGACAAAAGTGTAATGTATTTGCTAAAAGCTTGAGACAGACCACTGGATGCAAGTGTCTCTTTTCAGGGGCAACCTAGGAGCACTGTCTGGTGAAGTGACTTGGTCAGAGTCACACAATAGACAAATGAAGGCTGAGGGGAATCAAATCTTGCACTACAGAAGCAGCTCACAGCCTTACTCATCTACACTAGGTATTGGGTAGACTGTTATAGGTCAACACAGTGAAGTTCACACCTATGTGCCTGCAAAAATGGTTAATTAAAAATGTATTCACAATTAATATATTAACATCAACCAAAAAACAAAATGGTACTCAGGCACAGATAAAAGTTTAAGCGCTTCTGTTCTTTATTCCTCAGAACTTCATCAGAATCATAAATTAAAATCAATTTTGTAGACTTCATGTTGTCCACTTTATTCACAGGCAAATAATAAAGGATAAAGGACCTTACACAAAGAAAATGGCTCATATGACAATTCTCCTGTTTGTTTATTTATTATTCAGTTTGTTTACCTGGGGTAATACACCAATCACAATAGACAATTTGCAGGCACAGCCTGGATGAAGAAATTCACAAAAAATAAAACTGAACAAATTCACAAACAGATTAATCACAGAAGGTAGATAATCCCATAAACAATTGATAAAACATGTAAATGTCATTAAAATAGTACAAAAACAAATGTGAATTAATTTTCGTAGTAAGCATTATATGGAAGTAGCAGGTGAGAACAGAGGGTCTAAGTCTGAGTAATACAGATGAAGAGGGAGTTAGGTTATGTGCCCAGTGGAAAAGCACTTGGATTTCTAATGGAAGTATCTTCTGAGTTGAAAGAGGAGACTTCTTTTAGGTGAGGGGAGGGATTGCCAGAGTTAGGGTGCAAGAATGGAAGAGGAATGGTCATTACAGTAAAGTTTGGTTTGGGGTGTCTGGAGTGAGGGAGTTCATTGGGAGAGGTTGCATGGAGTTTGGCTGTAAGAGGTGGGAAGGTACCTGTTTGAAGTAGTTTGAAAAGAAGAGATCCTACGACTAGCTCAACTCTGTCAAAGACTGGTAGTCATTTGGCTTTGGAAAGGGTGATGCAGTGGTATTCCTAACGGGAAATTGGAAATGACTCAGCAGATTTTGTTTTTAATGGACTATAGCGTGGATGAGTTTTTTTAAAGGCTGTGACCATGATGGGGTATCCATGTTCAAGTTGACAAAGGACGACTCATTAGCCTTTCACAGCTCTAGCAGGTCTAGAGAGAAAAGGATATATTTTCCAGGACCAGAATAAAAGAGAACTTTTCTTTTTCCTGGCGTTTTCAATGTGGCTTTGGAAGTTAAGTTACTGGTCTAGCCATAAACCTAAGTATTTAAAGGACATAGTTGTTTATATTGGGGAATGACTTAAATCTGCAATGCTGAGATTTTTAGGAGTTTTTTCAGCTTTTGTGAGGTTCCAAATATCATACGTTTTTTTTGGAGAGGTTAAGGAAAACTTATAGTTGTTTAGCAAAGGATTAATGGAGTCGAGGGCACTCTGAAGCTGAACTGGATTGATGAATAACCATGTAATCTGAATAAAAAGTGATATTACAATCAATTCATTCCTTTACACTGTAACTACTGTGGATTGCAGGAACCAAGTATTTATACACACACATAACCATCAATTACAGCAACTTGCATGACAAGTGAATGAATTCATTCATAAATAATAGGCCAGAAATGTATCTCAGCTCTGCTGTCAAGACACTATTGAGGAACACAGTGCAACCTCCTCTGTTCTTTCAGCTTCTTAGCTTAAATCAGAAAAGTCAAACACACAAAAATTAGGAAAAGATTTTAAATGTTTGGCTTATATACTTAGAAGGTTGCTAAAAGAAAAAGTTTGCATTAGCAAGCATTTTTTGAAGGATAAAAAGACTGAAATTCATGCCTGTCATTAACTGATGACTGTAATCTACACCAGTTTGCCAGAATGCCACACATTTTGCAAGGAATGGACAAAAATATATCTTAACCTCTTTGTTCAAGAATTTTGGACAGACCAAAAATAATAAGGGACAAAGGCCCAAATCTGAAATACCATTTTCTCTTTTCTATTTGCTAACCAGGTAAACTTGCTGAAGTGTTTCTTTTCAGGGATGACCCAGGAGCACTGTTTGAGTGACTTCATCAAAGGTGCACGGTAGGCAAATGGAGGTGGAAATATAAAAAAACAGGACCTTTGGCTATAGGATGCAGGTTTTTAAGAGCTCAGTCTTTTTTATAAACACCTTTAGTGAATTATCACTTGTGACAAAGGCAAATTTACATTTATATAAAAGTAAAAAAAAATCATATTAACAAGCTCACAAACATTATACATCACATATATTCTTCTATGCAATATAATCAATACAATATTACATACATTGTTCAATTTCTGTCTTCTCTTAAACCTCATTCTTCCTGCAAAATATTTTCTTTATGTATCGTTCCCATAATTTCCATTTTTTCTATATAATTTGCTCCTACCTTGTCTTTTTACCTTTGTTACAATATTCATTACTTCAAGAATGGTTCATTTAGACTGCGATTTGCATTTTCTAGCAATTATTTTTTTGGCAGCCACCAGAATTAAACTTAACAAGGCTTCATTATGTGTAGACAATTTGGATGTTGTAACCCAGTCAAAAAAATAATTTCCTTAGCTAAACTCATATGCTCGCCCAGCATTCCTGACAGAGTACTCTGTAGGGAATTTTTAAAATCTGCTAACTCATTCTACTCTGAAAACATATGCTCCCAGGTACATCTTTCTTCCTGATCACACCTCCAACATTTGCCATCTACCTGAGAAAAGTTATTTGGAGTCTGCTTGGGGTAATAAAGTACCTATGCAAACACTTCCAAACAAAACTCCTAAATCTTCTAGACTTTGTTCCATATTTGGGTGTCTTACATATGTCCTCTCATTGTTTCTTTGTGAATTGCTTATCTAATCTCTTTTCCCAATCTTTTTCTGACCTCCTCCGATTGATTCCTAAAGTTATTTTGCAATATTATTTCTGCCCTAATAATTATCCCTTTTAACAGCAGCTTCTGTTGTAGATTCAACTAAAAACTCAAGCAGTGCAGGTCTTTCACTTAGGATTCCCTTATCTCTTTCTGTTTGCTTATACTCTGACATTGATCACACATAGTGAAAGCAGTCTCTAGCCTGCAGTCCAAATATCTTCTTGGCCGCTTCCTATTCTATTACCTTTCTCTTTCTAATTATTTGTTCCCAGTACCTTGGTTCCTTTGCCAGCTTCCTCCAGAAAATTCCAGTCCTGTTTTGTCTATTGTCTGTACCCCAAACTGTAGCCATCCCTATCGGCAGAATCTCCTTTCTCCATTCCCACGTTGGCTTAATTGTTACTATATTTTCTGCTACTTTATGATCATAACATGCTGAATGACTGTTATTGTTGTTCTCCTTAAGGATTTGCATACAAAATCCCACTATCACCTTATTTTTTGAATTCTGCCCCACCTTCATCATCATCCCTTTTCACTTTGAATTGTAGCTTTCTGCTTGTGCTATGTACAAGAGTCTTAGCTGTGTAACTCTAAAATATCCCTTCAAATCAGCTAATCTTGAACCTTGTTCTATTGGAAGGACTTCGTCTCCACTCCTGTCAGATAAAATCCTTCAACTCTTTACTGATTACTATCCACAACTTCTCTTGTTGATAGAAATATGCCTGAGCTGTGTATAAAACTAAAGACAGTGAAAACATGTTTACTGCTTGTATCTTGCTACCCATATCTGTAGTCAAGAGTTTCTGCTTCCTTAACTTTTGTTGTATCCTTTGTTTAATCTCTTTCCACATATCCTTAGCTGCCATAACAGAATACTTTTTAACCCATACTCCTTAATACTACATTTTATCATATCCTCATAAATATGGGTATTTCTGAAACAATTAATTTTTGGGCACATAATTTACAGCTATAGCCTTTGTTTTATATTCATGAATTTTATAACCTGAAAAAAACTTGGAACTGTCTTAGAATGTTCCACAACACTGAAATGTCCTTTGTTGGTTTTATCAAGTGGGAAATAGTATCATCTGCAAATAAAGTAAACTTTTTTTTGAGTACCATACCAATTATATCCTTGAATTTCTGAGGCCTTTATTTTCTTTGCTAATGGTCTAAATACAGCACAAGTAACTCAGGTGAAAGAAGACATCCCTGCCTGGTTCCTATGTTCAGCCACGATTTATCAGAGAGGAACCCTCCCATCTTGATTTTGCCTCTGGTCCCTTATTTATCCTCCTAATTAACCTTATTATTTTTTAAACATCTTTATTGAATTATCATTTGTGACACAGGCAAAGTTACATTTATACAAAGTAATCAAACTGTATTAACAAATTAACATCAACAAGCATTATACTTGACATATATTGCTATATATCATATAACCTAAGCAACATTGCATAAATTATTTAATTCCTGCCCCTATTGTTTTAAACAAGAAACATCTTTATTAAACTATCACTTACAACATACATAAGCAATCATACATTTATATAAATGAAAACAAACCACGCCGACACAATCCTAGTTGCAAGTATTTTACATCACAAACCATACTGATATTGTATCAGGAAATGTAAATGCTTCCATTGCCCTACTCATAAAATTTCAGCTTACTCTGTCATATGCTTTCTCTGCATCATGACCCACCAACAATGGTGGTATTTTCTCATATTCTGCTTCCCTCTGGATCATCATTGTTCTTTTAATGTTGTCAAAGTTTTGCCTCCCCTCCATAAAAACAACATTGAGCCATATCTGTCACCTTTGCCATTCTTTAGCCATTATAGACATAAACACTTTATAATCATGGTTTCAAACTCTTCCTGGAGACTTTCCTGCAGATTGGTTTGACATCACTGTTTTTAATCACATCTCATCCTAGCTTAACTCTTAATTGAGCCTCATCTATCTCTAGCCTTGGCATATTTAGCTTCCATAAATGTTTCCATTTGTGCTTTTTCCTGATCCCCCATTCTTTATACAAATGTTCTTAAAACGTTTCTAATACCTCTACATGATCTCTTAAAATGTCTCTAATACCTCTACATGATCTCTTAAAATGTCTCTAATACCTCTACATGATCTCTTAAAACGTCTCTAATACCTCTACATGATCTCTTAAAATGTCTCTAATACCTCTACATGATCTCTTAAAACGTCTCTAATACCTCTACATGATCTCTTAAAACGTCTCTAATACCTCTACATGATCTCTTAAAATGTCTCTAATACCTCTACATGATCTCTTAAAACGTCTCTAATACCTCTACATGATCTCTTAAAATGTCTCTAATACCTCTACATGATCTCTTAAAACGTCTCTAATACCTCTACATCATCTCTGCTTACTTTTCTTGCTATAGGCTCCATATGTTTGGCAACAGCCCTTTCTACTATCTGTTGCCTAAGTCATTGCGCCAAAAATGTTTGTTCTCTGGAGTTATTATAAAAAACATTGCTTAACAGAAATCTTTTTAAACTCATACATATTATCTAGGTACTCCCTTATTTCCTCTTTAGCACTCTATATTTGCACATAGTCTTGTTCTGTGAGATTTCCCTTATTCTCTAATACTTTAACCTATTTCACCCCTCTAAATGACCTTTGTTGCATCTTAACCACATCTCTTTTTCTTTTATTTCTACCCTAAACTCCACTTTCATTTTATCTTACTCACTAGCTATAACTTTTGGAGTACTTTCAATATAACACCTGAATAATTTCCACTACCCATTCCTTAAATTTCTCTATTTTTAGCAGGTAGGTAGGGAAGCACCAGTGACCCATTTTTACTTTTTTTCCTGCATTTTTTATCTTAGTTATTATTGTCACATGAACTGAAATAGTTATTGGATTTGTGCCAAAGTTCTCAATGAAATGCACATGTTCCTTTGAAATATAATTTCTGCATAGTCTAGGGGAGTTATTGTACCTTCGGGAATAATATGTAAATTCTCTCTGAGTTCCTGCTGCTGAATTCATGTCTTCCATACCAAATATTTTCATAAATTTCTTCAGAAACCTACTCTCTTTTGTTATATTTTCCATTTTAGGCCCCACATCCAGATACATTCTCATTGTTGCAAATCATTTTCTAGTCCCCACCAAGCAAGCAATAATGCCTGACACGGTGTATTTTAATGTGTAATTAACGCCTGCCCAGGGGTGTTATGAGGCCCGACGCTGCAGGCGAAGGGCCTCTACACCCCTGGAAGGGCATTAATTACACATTAACACACACCCTGGAGGGCATTATTGTACTTAGACAATGGGCCTGCTGTAAAATTGTTGTGTTTTACTTGCTTATTTATTTTTTAAGTGCTATATTATTATTTTTTATATATGTTTAATGTAAAATAGTTACTCAGCCTACTGCTTCAAACTTGCTGTAGTATATGTTAATGGTGTTAGAGGAAGCATTTTACATCAGATATATATAAAAAATAATATAATGCTTAAAAAACTAAGTAAGTGAAACACAAAAATTTTATATACAGCTCATTCTCTCTCCCATGCACACATACACAGTCGCTTCTGCTTTCATTCACACATATACACACAGAGTCTCCTCTGCATTCATACACACATTCACTCACTCAGGATCTGTCTCACCCTCTTCCTCAATCACTCACAATCTTCAGCTGCTTTCATATACACATTCTGTCTCACTCTCTCTTGATCTCTCTCACAGGCAGTCTTCTCTGCTTACACACATGCATTCACTCACACAACATCAATCTCGCTTTCTCTCTCTCTCTATCCATCTCTCTCTCTCACACACACACACACACACACACACACACACACACACACACACACACACACACACACACACACGCACACACACACACACACACACACACACACACACACACACACACACACACACACACACACACACACACACACATGCACACACACATAGTCTCTCTGCTTTCATGCACCCATTCACACACACACATGCAGACAGAAACACACTCACACAATCGCTCTCTCTCTCTCTGTTACTTACATACATGCATACACTCTCACACACAAACTGCATTTTCTTGTTTTCTCTATTTATATTTTACACTCGCTAAACAGCAAAAGCACTGCTTAGCGAGAGTAAAATAATGGCTCGCTCATTCTCACTGACATGCACGTATACAGACACACACGTACCTTTTTGTCTTCTTTTTTATATTTTACACTCTCTAAACAGAAACAATGCTGCTTAGCAAGCATAAAATAATGGCAACCATTCTGTTTCCTCAGTCCGAGCTCCACGGTGGGTGGATAAGTTGCTGTGAAGCGGCGGACTCGTTCTTCTCAGCGGGCATTACTTGTACATTAATACCCTGCTGGAGAACGCTCATTCTTCAAACAGGGTATTGATGTACAGTTTGCCCATTGTCTAATAAGTAATATTCCCTGCTGAAAGCTGATTATTTCTCCCAAAATTTTCTTAAGCTCCATGATAGCAGTTTTAGGTGCAATATAAATACATGCCAGGATAATCCTCATACCTTGCCAGTATCCCCTTACTGCCACAAATCTACCATTATTATCTTTTGTCCCCTATTCTATCACTATTTGAGCTCCTCTAGCAGTTACTATAAGTATTCCTCTTTACTTTGCCCCTGATAATCTACTGAATATCCATCCTGAAATCCCTTTTTTATCAAATTTACATGCTCAAGTCTTTCCAAATGTGTCTCCTGAAATGCTGCTATTTGCACTCTGCATTTCTTAATATAATTAAATATTCTTTCCTTTTTGTCTACACTCAACATTTTGTCCCTTAAATACATTATTCCTTCATTATTTATTTATTTTCATTTGTTTGCCAGGAATGTTCAACTGTACCAAATATCACTTTTCAGCAGAGGACTGAGGGAGAAAGCTTCAAGTTATATTAGTACAGTGAGTCATCAACACATTGCCTCAGAAGAAAAGTGCAGACTATAGGATAGCTGCAAAATTAAAGTGATACACCATAAAAAACTGATATTTGGGCTATGCAATGTTAAAGTTTTAGTTTGAAGACATAGTTTGAATATAATATATCTCCTCATGAGTTATGTGTGCAGATGAGGTATTTGCCACTAGAACACAGGTTTCTGGGAAATAAGTGTAAACTGCAGAAATGACCTTTATGATGTACACGTCATTGTTTTTTGGTAAAGGATTTTTAGGGGCTACTTTCAGTTGGGAGTATTTTAGTAGTTGGGAAATTCCATCTGGTTAAGTTGTCTGATGATATGACAGTGGTGTGAACTGGGTAATTAAGCAGCAAACCTAGCACATTTGCTGTAATATTGTTCACGTCTGGCAGATGAATGGAGTGGAGACTGGTAAAGCTAGCGACGACATAAAGAAGTTTAGGTAGTAAATAAGCAGATACTATGGATTTCTTTATTCCTCCTTACACCTTGTTCTCTGCACCCAGCATCAGCACTAACAATTTGTTTTATGTTTGAAGGCCTGTGATCTATCATAGGATTTGAGGAGAAATTATTATTACTTTTTTTTGTAGGGCTATAACTTATCAGAGGGTTTGGAGTCATTTGATGGCCTTCTGGTTAATTTTATGTGAATGTGTGGAGGGGATGAAGGAGAACAACATTAATCTGGCTTGTTCTTAAAAGAAAATGTCACCTCAGTAGTTTTAAAGTTTGCCCTGCTCTTTGGCTGAATGTTCAGCTGGTCTGTATATGAATATCATTTTCTTTCTGGCTTTGCCACACATTTTCACCTCCATAATGAAAACTACTTCTGTTTTTGTAGTGCCAGGACTTGTAAGGAAAGCGTGAGCTTTCTGATGTTCAAAAAGGTTACTTTCATAGGAAGAAGCCTTACAGAACTGTAAAGGTCCTCTAAGCTCTGTAGATTCGAATAGTTACAGATATGTGAATTTCATAAATCAATTAAGCAACGTTTTTTAAAAGCTATTACATATTCTAAAGAATTGTTTAGAATGGTTTCTCCCAATGTATACATTTAAGGTATGTAAACTTTTAAGGCCATAATGAAATAGTGCTTGTACTGCAGTTTGTACATGTGTATTTTACTGTTTATAATGTTCTTATATATGTTCAGATAAATGTTTGTATGGTTTGACTACTTGAAAATAAGCCTCTCCTGTACTTGCCAAGAGTAAATAAATAAACTCTGAATTTGAACTTGAAGTAAACTGACTGAATCAGAAGTTTTTGTGGAAAGGACTCTAAAAAATAAATACATAAATAAAACAGTAAACAGAGATAAAGAAGCATAAATGTATCGATATATTTGTTTGTTTATTTATCTATTTCCATTTGTTAATTAGGATAGTTGAAATGAGCAACAGTGGTCCTGTTCAGTATAGCTCTGCAGAGAAAAGCTACACAAAAATGCACATTATATAGTTAATTACAGTCATAAATCATAGTAGATAATATATATACATATAAACAATGTATGGGTCTATATCATGTCAGTGAAATGGCATTACAGCAAATGCCATTTCGCTGACACATATAGACCAAAATCGGAAAAGAGCGAAAGCTCAGGTCAGCGATGTCTTTCCCAGAGAAAGAAATCACTCGGCCTGAGGCGTGACATTGCCCTTTACCCAACTGTAGTGCAATCTCGAAGTTGGTATATTTAGTTAGGGGGGTTTGACGGGTGTGGGGGCAAAGCCCCCCACTTTGTAATGTTTGAAGTGGTATGTTGTGTTTTGTTGGTTCACCAATTTTTTTCCATGGGCCTCACAGTAAGACTCTGACCGGTTCGACTCTCAGCTAGAGCGTCTTCTGTGTGGAGACATGTGTGAATGGGCGTGCCTTCATTGAAGGTTGTGCGTTAGGGCTGGCAACTCAGCACGTAAAAATCAACTGGCAATCATTAGCGGACCGGAGTTCCGCTGTGGCGACCCCTAACCAAGAAAAGCCGAAAGACACAACAACAACAACAACCAATTTTTTTCCATGGGAAAAAAATCGGTGAACTGGGGTTTCACTGTATTAAGATTTCGGTCTATATGTGTCGGCGAAATGGCATTTGCTGTAATGCCATTTCGATGACATAATATAGACCCACAATGCATACATATAGAAACAGCAGTACAAGATTACAGTGTTAGATGTATTTAATAGCTGCTCCATGAGCAGGGCTGAAGTATATGTTCTAACCTGCTTCAATGGCAAGAGTTAAAAAATACTGGAAGAGAAAGGAGTGAGAGACAGAATATAATTAGATGCAATTAGACAAGGAGGAATATATCTAGATAATCATATGCATCAGGTTATACTTATGGATAATGTTTTACTTTTCCTAGGTGCTGCTTATGCTGTGTTACAAATTTTGCAATAGTTATCTCTGCCCTGTCCTCTGATGGGATAGTCTTCTGTTTAGAATTAATAGCAGTGGAGGACAGGAAGTTATAATAACTGTTGTGAGATTTGGAGGTGACTACTTTGCTTTTGGCTTAGTGAATGTAGGGGTCTTGTAGGGCTGTATCTGAGTATGAAGTACATTAGGACCGGACATTTTTTTAGTTTGTGTAATATATTATGTATGTGTTTAGTTGAGAATAGAAGTATCATTCATAGGTTGTAGGTATATAGTAGGCTAACAAAGACAGGGCCCTTTTTAAGAATAACTGTGCACCCCAAATTAGCTCACAAGTTTGATGCCTTATTTTTAGGGATCTTTGCAAGCTAGGGCATGAGTGTTCAAACATTTACAGGTTGCCAGTATCCATTAGAGACATATGTTATAAACCAGGGATGAATTTCTGATTTCCCATCCACTGAAACATCAGTGGATGAGAAGCCTGTTACAGAGAAGAGGTTTTCTCTGAGAGCCATACCTCTCCTTTTAGCATGAATTGTTTATGTTGCAATTAAGGCTTAAGTCCTTGGATCAAGTACTTCTGATGCTATTTATTTTGCATATATGCATGACAACTATCAGAGCAGGATCCCGGGATGCCTTGTAAGCCAGATATAGATCACCCCTCAATGGTTTGTAGGAGGCCAGAGTATAGGGATAACACTTTGAGTAACCATAGCTCTCAACTTCTTGGAGCAAGAAATCTGGACAAAGCCTTAAATAATGGGGACAAAGGTCCAAAAATAGGGACAATTTATAAATATTGATCTTATAAACTTAGAAAGTTGCTAGAATAACAGGTTTTGCATTAACATGAATTTTTCTGAATAGTATGCAGTCTGAAACTCAAACATCTGTCATTATTTTCTGACTTCATTCCTCAAAGATTTGCCCTAAAACCAAAGATTTTATGAGGAACAGACCAAAAGCACTGGATAAAAACTCTGGACATTCTGTGAAAATCTGTACATTTGAGAGGTATGTGAGGAACCTCTAGAGGCATTGCAGTTGTTGCATGTGCCTGTTCAGGTACATACTGAAGGGGGCATTTTACTCAATGATGGGCCTGATGAGGGCTGTGTACAATGGAATGATGAATTACTTGGACTCAGATGCCATACCCTTGCTTATAAGTTCAGTGACATGGAATGATTTCCTTACTACCTTAGACACACGTTGGTTTAAAGCCAGGTTACTGTCTACATATCTCCCCAAATCTCTGATACTGGGAGTACTCTTAAGGGTGTGTTATCAATGAGGTAGCTTTCTAGGGTAGTTGACTTCCAAAGGGTATTATTATGCATTTCTAGGCATTTAGTTTTAAACCATGTCTATGGCACCAGTTATTTGTTTGTATTAGCCCTTTTTGTGGAAATTTGTTTATTGGGGGATTCTATGACTGTTTCCAGTTTGTAATCATCTGCACCTTGGTCAGACAGATGCCCTTGATGTTGGTCATGATTTCTGAGATGTAGATGCCAAAAAAGGAGAGGACTCAGTACTGAGCCTTGTGGAATTTCACTAGTGATGGTTTCTTTGTGGAAGTCGACTCCCCTGTCTTAACTTCTTGGGTCCTATCTCAGAGCCAGCTGATAATCCAGTCTGTAACATTGGGGTTTATGCCTAATTATATGAGTTTATTTACAAAGCCCAAGTGAAGTATTGTGTCAAATGTCTTGGCCAGGTCAAGGTAGGCAGTATTTACCATTTCCCCTCATTCATTGCCTTGGTGACCTTCTTGAAGAAGTCTACTAGACTGACTTGGCAAAAGATGAAATATTCTCACATATTTCATCAGTAATGTAACCTTTTATTATATTTTAAAATCTAGGTCCCCCTGATACATCCTTATTGTTGCCAATAAAGTTCCATTCCCCACCTTTAAATAATATTCCTTGCTAGAGGATGCTCATTTATCTCCAAATTCTCTTAAGTTTTGTAATAGCAGTTTTTGTGGAATATCAGTACATGCCAACATAGTTCTCCTTCTTATAAATACATGCCAGAGTAATCTTCTACCCTAACCAGAGACAGGTCTTAATCACCTCTAGATCATTGGGGTTTTCTCACCAGGAATATCAGCACAAAGCTCCTTCTGAGGCTCTTTGGACTAGGGTGAATGTGGGAATGGTTTCATGCACCCCATCCCCCACTGTGTTTGTTCTCCCTTTTTCTCTGTCTCCCCTTCCATCTGTGGGCCCAGCCTAATATCTGTTTTGTCTGTCTTTTTATGTTTTTTGTGAATACACATATGTTTTTCCAAATCTCATTCCTTCCATTACTACCATTTCCATTTCCCAATATTCCCTTATATCTATATCTATCTATATCTATCTATCTATCTATCTATATATATATATATATATATATATATAAATATTTGAAAAAAAGAGCGTCTATTCCAACAGAAAAATACCAATCCTGTCCCACCTGCTCCAGTACAACCCTCATGTCATCCTGCTGTGTTTCCCCTTGCCTGCTGTCTTTCCTTGTTCCTACTTTCCTATGTCTTCCCTTTCCATACTTATAAAAGCAAAAACCTGGTATGTATAACAGGCCACTTTCACAGTATAACGATGCTGGCCAAGTTGCTATAAGCTGGTCAATATTATGTGAATCCAGCAAACACGTCTGCTCACATTCAGTGGCGCTATATATGACTTAGCCATCCTGCAGAAAGGTTTGTCCTAAATAAATACCTGGTGCCAAAATCATGGACTGAAACCAAATGCAAAAAAATGCTTTATTGTATCCTTTGGGAAGATATCTACCCCAGGGAACTACCACATTGACAATATGCCCCTAAGAGTTAACTCAGTTGTTAGGGGTTTTGAGAAATTATGTCAACAAAGACCCAACTTTTGACCAACATGTGTCCTTTGCTGTAAGAAAGTCCTTCTATATTGCACAGCCTATAACTAACAGGATTGTGTCTAGATCTAGGGAAGTCATTGTTCCCCTTTACTCAGTCCTCATTTGGCCAGTCATTGAGTATAATCCCCCCTCTGGCATGTATCTGTACAGACACATGCAGCAACTGATATGCCCACAGAATTACCTTACTAAAAGGATATAAGGCCTAAACAATAAGTCTTACATGGACCGACTCAAAGCCCTGTCACTATACTCGGTATCCTACAGATTGATTAGAGGTGACCTGTGTCTGGCATATAAGTCATCCTATGATCTATTACTGATGGATTTAATGCACATCAACAAGTCCAATGGCATCAGAAATACTCTGTGTAGGTATCTAAACCTCTTCTGTAACTTCAACAGAATGGTTTTGAGGGACAGGTATCACATGCAAAGGATACTGCTGTTCTGGAACTGACTCTCCATCCACATTAAATATAAAGTTCATCAATGTCCATATTCGAGTATAACTTGGATCTCTGGATGAGAAACAGAAAAGTTACCCCAGGACTGCCCCCTGTACTACATGGACAGAGGTAGCTCTTAAATGCTTTATCCCATGCACGGATCTCCTCAAATTATCTATGGTATGATCCCAGTTATTCTCATTAGGGGAATATATAATTATTGACCATGGGATGGGTAAGGCTAGTCTCTAACAAAATGGGATAGGTTGATTTAAGAACAGAGGGGAAAGATGACTAGGCTTGGAGTGGTCGGCGATGGCCATTAGCCTAGTGCTTATCTATGAACATACAAATGTATATATAACTATATATATATATATATATATATATATGGGTCTACTTCATTTCACCTAACTTTCAATTCACTGACTCCCATTTGACTGAGACCAAATGACTGAAATTTCCACTTACTTTTCTTTTACTAAGCAATATTATATCAAAACTTAACAATATCATATGAAATGAAGTGGGGGACTGCACCCCCCACCCCCCCAATGTGGGGGGCTGTGCCCCCCCACCCCCCAACTATATATTCTAACTCCAGGGTCGCACTACAGTGGGGAATGGGGCATATTCCATTTTCTTGGTAATAATACTTGTCAGTCAAATGAACCGTCAGTGAAATGAAGTGTCAGTCAAATGAAATTTCAGTGAAATGGGGTCAGTGAAATGAAAGTCAGTGAACTGGAAGTTAGGTGAAATGAAGTAGACCCGTATATATATGTGCATGCAGAAAAAGAAAGAAAGAAACATATAAAACATTGTTTTTTGCAGGGGGGGAAGCCTCCCTTGCACCCCCCCATATGGAGGGATGCTGCATCCCCCCATGCTAATTATATATACTAACTCTGAGATCACATAAACATGGGATAAAGGTATATTCCCAACCTTGAATTGTTCGATCTCGGACATCTGTCAGCCAACTGTTTAGCAGATCATAAACGGTCGACTAAACATCCATTGACCAAACACACACTCAACCAACTGGATGAAACCCATATATATATATATATATATATATATATATATATATATATATATATATATAGTGTGTGTGTGTGTGTGTGTGTGTATATGTGTGTATATATCTTCTTCTTCTTCTTTCGGCTGCTCCCATTAGGGGTCGCCACAGCAGATCATCTGTTTCCATGTCTTCCTGTCCTCTGC
>NC_056746.1:322512997-322517997 GCF_019279795.1 Protopterus annectens
GGGTAATAGAGCCTATTCCTAATTCCCTGATGGGGAAGAGTTTTTATTTAAGAATGTTTATAGTACCAAAGAAAGAAGCTCCATGGAATCCAGTCCTATAACTTTCCTTTCTCAATCATTTTGCGAAAATCCTCACATTCAAAATGCTGTCCCTTTGCAAACTGTTATCTGTCAATCCCCCTTTCTGTTTTTTTTGAAACTCTGGATTTAAAGGATGCTTATCATCACATTCCTATAGACACAAATTTCAAACTTATTTTAAGGTTTTCTGTTTGTCTCTGTTACCTTTGGGTAATCAAGTGCTCCAAGAGTCTTCAGAAACCATCCATATCCAGTGATAGCCTATTGCAGCCTGCAAAGTATTCACATATTCCTTATTTAGAGTGACTTGCTTATCTTTGCAGTCTTATTCAATGTGTCGGGAATCTTTCACTTGGATAACAGATTTCTTTTGCAGACTGGTTTTCCAGGAGAACATTCAAAAGTTTTGTTTGGTTCCTTCCCACAATGTATTCCTGAGGTGTCTCATAGATACTTCATAGTTCAAAGAGCTTGTCTTCCACAGGAAAAAGTAAATCTAGATCTAGATATTTTCCAGAGTTTTTCCAGTCAGTTCAAGACTTTGGCAAGGGAATTTCTCTGGATACTAGGATTCATAGCAGCCATGATTCTCATGATTCCTGTAGGCAGCCTCCACATGAGAAAGATTCAGTGTAACTAAAATCTGTATGGTCCCATCATCAGCACCCATTGACATTTCAAATTCCAGGTTTTGGATTTGTAAAAGACACTGTTTTGAGAGAGAGAGAGAGAGAGAGAGAGAGAGAGAGAGAGAGAGAGAGAGAGAGCAGTTTTATTTGAATCCTGGTCTCCCATTCTGTCCTTCTCTCTCTCTCTTCCTGTTCCAGTACATTCTCAGACTTTGCTTAGGGAGCTGTGTCTGTGGTTGTAAACATGCAGGTTCTTTGAGAAAAAAAAGAGACAGACCAAAACAGAAACATAAAAGAGATGTTGGCAGTTAGAAATGTATTCAACTCTCTCAATTAGCTATGGTCCCTAGGACCTCTACAAGTGATTATAGATAACAGCTCCCCATATGGGGGGATGTAGGGGGTGTAGCCACCCACCTAGTTTGGGTTTCTATTATATTTCACTGAAAGCTTACAATGCTGAATTTCAAAACACTACATTTTAAACCATAGACATGCACACTTACAACACCAATGACTAACTCTTTCAAGAACACAATATAAACCCAAACTAGGTGGGGGGCTATGCCCCCCATACTCCCTAACTATATATACCAACTCCAGGATCGCACTACAGTGGGGAAAAGGGCATATACCTATTACTTGCCTTACAGTACTCTACACAGTTCCAGTACTTCACTTCAGTGAAATGAGATTCAGTGAAATGAGTTTTCAGTAATTTGAGCTTTCAGCAATTTGGTCAGGGTGAACTGAAATTCAGTGAAATGAGTTTTCAATGAAACAAAGTAGACCCATGTATATATATATATATATATATATATATATATATATATATATATATATATAATAACCAAAGGGTAAAAAGGTCAGACAGATAAACCATTTTTAAATATGCAAGAAAAACCCAGCTAAGCAAAAGTTTTCACTGTGTTATACCTTAAACTCCTGTAATGGAGGCCCATGGGATATATGCAAATAACATGTTAAGGATATACAGTGTTTCAGCTACATGACTTCTGAATGCCCATGACTTTTTACTTTTTATCTTTATGCTTACATTCAGGCCAATAAAGTCAAACCTTTCAGGAAGTTTAAGGTATAACACAGTGAAAACTCTAACATGGCTGTGTTTTTCTTGCAGTTTTTACTCTGTGTGTGTGGGTGTGTGTGTGTGTGTGTGTGTGTGTGTGTGTGTGTGTGTGTGTGTGTGTGTGTGTGTGTGTGTGTGTGTGTGTGTGTGTGTGTGTGTGTGTGTGTGTGTGTGTGTGTGTGTGTGTGCACGCGTGTTGTGTGCATGTATTTGCAGGTTAGGCTCACAGTAAAGGTTCTGTAATGGGATGGATCTTGTATTTGTGCAAGTGTTTGTGGGTTAGAGATAGTTGCTGAAAATTGAAAATAATTCAATTATATACAGAAGCAAATATTTTTGCAGGAAGTTTACACCACCAAAATTAGGGTTTTGCTTCTCAATCTTTACTTTAAATATACTAACTCTGAAAACCAAGTATTCCCTCTGTTTCTGAGTTTGTGTGACCTTGGAGTTAGTACATATAGTGAGGGAGTGATGGTGTAGACTGTCTCTTCAGGTCTTCAGGAGTGGCAGAGAAGTTCATCTTCCTACTAAAACATTTTCTTTTCTTTTTTTTTTTTTTTTTACAATTGATGTAGACAGTTTATTTTACAATATTTGTTTTAATATTTACCAGTGTACTTTGAAATATTACTTTCAAGTAGTTAATGTTCATCTATGTCAAGGTCAACCAATGCTCATGCTGTCATTGTCAGACACACACACACACACACACACACACACACACACACACACACACACACACACACACACACACACACACACATATTTATTTTATTTATTGATTTTTTATTACTGGGAAAGTCCGATGGGATGGGTGTCCATTTTCAGAGGAAGTCCAGGGAGAAAATCTCCAAAGTATTACAAAAACATTTTAAGAACAGTAATTTTACAATCTTCAAAAATAATACTAAATATCTACAGTTTAAATAATTGTGCCAAATTAGACATAATTTTACAACATTGATTAAACTAGATACAAACTTATATGACAAAGATTTAATACTTGGTGAAATTTTAGCCAACTTACAGAAATTAAAGTTAAGTTAGTGTAATACAAATAGGAATTGCAGTATGAAGTGGGAGGAAAAAAACAGGGTTATGGCATATTTAGATAGAGAGTCAGGGGGAGAGAAATAGATTGATATAAGGAAGTGAGCGAAGAAGGGAGAGTAAGGTGGTGTAAAGC
Organism: Protopterus annectens; assembly: GCF_019279795.1. NCBI lineage: Eukaryota > Metazoa > Chordata > Ceratodontiformes > Protopteridae > Protopterus > Protopterus annectens. Next base: position 322,515,987 of record NC_056746.1, read on the forward strand.
ATGGATAGATACTTGCTCATATTTAGGGATATGGCTTATCCTGAGCTTGAGCAAGAACAGAGCCAGATTTGGTCTAGGAAGTCTTTCACAATGGTTTTAAAGGACTGGAGGGAGGGTACTGTCCTGATGGATACAGGTAAGGAGTTCCAAGCCTTAGCAACATGGCATGAGTACACACCATGTCGAGCACATCTATTAGGTTTCTGGACAGAGATTAGTTTTTTCATTATTGGGTCATAATGGTTTCTGTGAAGAATGGCATTTGGTACTGAACAAGCAAATGGATGCTGGATAATTTTATAGATGGTAAGAAGCTGTGTATATGTTAGTTGATGGGGCAGGTCTAACCAATTTAGGCTTTTTATTGCTATGCAGTGGTGGGTTTTGAAAAGGGCTGTTTGCTGCAAATTTAGCCACTTTATTGTAGCATTGCTCAAGTTTTACTTTTTGTGATGCTTGGAGATGGCTCTATAAAGCATCTCTTATTTTTGGTGATTTTGTTAATGCAATTTTGCATATGCAGTTCGAATTTAATATTATTATCTACTATCTAATAATTTGCTATGAGAGTTGACTTCAATGGCTGTATTATTGAGAGAAGACTTTACATTTTGTGGGTTTTTCCTTCATGAGAGAGGGATTTGAAAAAAACAAAGTAGTAGTTTTTTGGGGGAAGATGAGCATGAGTTACAAAGCCATGTTTCAGTGTCTGTTAAAGCTTCCTGAGTAAGTTTTTTGGAGGTGTGCCAGGCTGTCTGATATACATATTACTGTGCAGTCTTCTGCGTATTGTATTAGGAAGGCCTGCTGTGTGGATGTGTGGAGTGTGTTGGTGAAAATGTTAAAGAAGAGACCAAGGATAGAGCCTTGTGGTATACCAGTGGTGACTGAGAGGTATGGAGCTAGGGTGGAGTGCCATTTTATTGACAGATACCTATTAGACAAGTACCTTTTGAACTATAGAAGAGTGGACTGAAATAGAACTAGTAGACATTTGAAGAAGTTTATTGTGGCAAACTGTGTTGGGGCATTAGACAAGTCTAGAAATAAGGAGGAGACTAGTGTAATTTCAGAGCTGTTTATGTTAGGTTTAACCAAGTTTCCGTTATAGCAAGACTATCAGGCCTGTGTTTGGTAATCCAGACATGTAGTCAATAGTTTTATGTCTAATATTTATGATGGCAAAAGTTAGACTACGGTGGGTGTGGGGTTGACCGTTGGTGGGTTAGAGTAATGTGTGGAAGGCAATTGTCTTGATGTTGATTGTGATAGGTGGGGCCAGGATTAGGGTGAATGTCTTCTCCTAGGAATATTTTAGTATACTGAGATGTTATTGATTCGGTGTTTGGAGTAAGTTCCACTTAATGTTACTTTGATTTGAGTTGAATTTGAGTTAATCAGTCTTTATTTGGGGTGAAGGTAAGGGGCATTATTAAACAGATTTGTGTGATGTGTGGAGATTTCAGGGAGAAAGTATGGATAGGTGGTTGGGACAGTGCTGGAGAGATGTTGAGAGCTATTATTGAGTCATGGTAGGATGAGAGATGGCCCATTAGGAGGAAATGAATAGAGAATAAGCTGAGGTGCAACATGATTAAATAAAGAGATCTGTATTTTATTGCTGGCAAGCATACCTCTCAACCTCTCAACACAAGAAATTTAGACAAAGCAAGAAATAATGGGGAGAAAAAGGCCCACAAATAGGGACAGATTTTAAAAATCGCTCCTATAAACTTAGACATTTTCTAGAATAGTAGGTTTTGAATTGCTGTGCATTTTCTGAAGGATATGAAGTCTGAAACTCAAATGCCTTGTCATTATTTAGTATTATTTAGTGACTTCAAACCTCAATAATTTGCCAGAAAACTACAAATCTTATGAGGAACAGACCAAAAATATGAGTCAAAAATCTGGACATTCTGCAAAAATCTTGACAGTTGAGAGGTATGATGGCAAGTAGTGGTGAAGTAGGAGTCAAGCAGAAGTACTGGAAGGTGGCATAATGGTTAAG
>NC_056746.1:322522997-322572997 GCF_019279795.1 Protopterus annectens
TTAAGTTGTCTAGGATAACACTTAATGAAACATAAAGATAATATTAGATAGGACTCACAAAATGTGATGTTTGTTATATATTTTATTTCCTTTTGATTTGGTTGGAAGGTTGAACCATGCTCTGCTTTTTTTTCCCAGTTATGAGCCAGGTTATAGTACGTAAACAATACAGAGAGTATGAATTGCTATATGACACAACTACACTTTTTCATGGTTTCAATACCTTTCATTTGGGGGATACCTGAGTATCCTTAGTGCACATTTACTGTATTTAAGAACATCCCTACTACATTGCTTGTTTTGTCTGTTCACACAGAAAAGCTACACTAAGTGTAGACTTAGTGTGAACCACACAGAAGGTTCAAAGGGCTTGCCCGTAACAATAAAAATTTTGCTTTCAGCATTCTGGTTTCGGTCTTCTGTGTAATGCTGTGGTGCTTAATTGTTACAAAATCCTCATAAATCCAGCATTTATACAAGTTCTTTAGTTCTATTATTGGTCAATTATTCATTCATGTGTGTAAAATAAAGCATACTGCATTTAAAAACAAAAAATGAAGAAAAACATATAAGGGCACGGTGCAGTATGCTTTAAAGTCATCATTATAACCTGGTTAAACTTTAAGCAATAAATATACAGGTAGGGACCTCCTGAAGGAGTGTGCCATGCCACATATTCCAAGTTAGCAAAGTCAGTAAATAACATAGAAGCAGGGCCTGCTTGATACAAAAAAATCATAGTCTTACATGTCTGGTCTCATCCTGAAAAGCATTAGCAGCCCTCTAGTCTTTGATGAAATAGTTGTGATGACTGGTAGGGGATCAACAGCTGTTAGAAATGAAAAGTATCCCTGTTATATAGGACTAGGCATGCTAATTCCAGAGCCCTGTGCATAATTGTAGATGCCACCAGTAGCCAATGCAGACTCCAAAACATATATTAATATGGTTATACTGGTATGAGGCCATCAACAACATAACCATGAAGGTTTGTACCTGTTAGAAATGCTCAAGCTCTGTACTTGGTAATTAATGAAGGTACAACAAAGGCTATAGACATAAATTATGTACTCACACATGAAGTGGTTCAGCAATACACATATTTATGGGTACATGATAAGATGAAGTTTTTAGGAGTATTTATTAAAAATGTTTCTGTTTTGGCAGCTAAGGATATGTGGGAAGAGACTAAACAAAAGATAATACCAAACCTTTGAAACTAGAAGCTCTTGTTTATGGATATGGATGGTAAGATACAAGCAGTGAAAATGTTTTTAGTGTTTTTAGTCCCTTTAGTTTTATATACAGATCAGGCATATTTTTATCAACTAAGTTGCAAATAGTAATTAATAGAGCTGAAGGATTTTATCTGAGAGGGGAATAGGACAAGGGGCAAGTAGGATAATTCAATATTTCAAATAGAACAAGGTGGTTTAGGATTACCTGAATTGAAGGGATATTTTGCAGTTATACAGTTAAAGCTCATATACCTATATATATATATATATATATATATATATATATATATATATATAGATATAGATATATACATATTAGATATATATATATATATATATATATATATATATATATATATATATATATATATATATATATATATATATAGAGATATATACATATTATATATATATATATATATATATATATATATATATATATATATGGGTCCCCTTCACATGATCGACCTTTCACAAAGTCGATTTTCATATGTCTGAGACCATATGATCGACTTTCGAAAAGCTGACTCACTAATTCTACCTATTCATATGTCTCAAGATTACAGATGTTAATTTTATACTTTATGAAATATAGAAGGCTTTAGGATGACTTCAACATGGTCTGTCATTTTTAAATGATATATTCCTGACAGAATATATTGGTATAGAAATTTAGGGTTCCTGTTAGATCACAGAAGATACATTCTTTTGAATGCGTCTTGGTCGAACTTGAAAAGACAAAAAGGCAAAATGATGAAGCAGCATATAAGCGAATTCTTTCCCTGGGAAAGAAATTGCTTGGCTGCATCCATTACTTTGCCATTTTCATCACTGTAGTGCAATCTCAGAGTTGGTATATTTAAGTAGGGGGTGTGTGGGGGTGAAGCCCCCCAATTTATGTTATGTTTTTTGGAACAACGATTTTTTTCCCTTGGAAAAAAATCGCTGTTCTAAGCATTCACGTTTATTAGCTTTCACTTACATGGGGTCGATAAATCATCGTTTGCTTTTCTAAACGTTCGATGATTTAATATAGACCCGAAATTTAATCTGAACTGTATTAGCTAAACAGAAAAATATAGTCTACAAACTAATCATACTAAGTAAGAAAAGTTGCACATTTATTTTCATAGATGATTATTACCCTTCAGCTGTCCCTTGATAATGGGACAGTGGATGTGAAATACTCTGGCCTGATAAAGACTACCTAAATTTAACAGCACTCTATGAATGTATGAAATTTTGGCCTTGGACAACTTCATGAAACTGTATTCATTGGGAATCACACTCTTCAAAAGTGCTCTCCAAAACTATGTGCAAAGTAAACATTTCTGGAAGAAAGATTTACCCCCCTCCACACACTTAATTAAATATAAAAACACCAAGGTCCCGATTCCAAAAGGCTTGCTCTCAGTGAAGTGACCACTTACACTGAGAGCAGGTCTTTTGCAATTTGACGCCCATTGTAAGCCTGTTTATAAATAGGCCTTACACCAAAGTAAGTCACTTACAGTGAGAGCAGGTCATTCAGAGTCAGGGCAGACTTACACTGAGATTAAGTCTTTTGGAATCTGGCACCAACGATGCACCGACATTTGGAAAGGACCATATTTCAGTGACTTAGACTATGATAAGTGTCTTGCTTCTATAATTTTATATGTAAATGTTATTATAATTAATGAGAATGATTATTTATACAATTACTTAAGAGATCAAATAATGACAATATTCAGATGCTTTTATACAAATTAGAAGAGAAACTGATAATCAGATTTTTAAACATGTACATAATGTAGCTTTTTATGATTTTTTTATGAAGCATTGAAAAGCATAGCAATTATTAATTTAATGACTTTTTAAATAAAGTGAAGTATAACAGTTAGATGAAAGTCCAGTGGTAGTATTATAACACTTAGCCGACAGGTGTGTTTGTCAAAGATCCTTGCTGTAGTTATGATGTTGCCCTTATCCTGAAATGCAGCAACCTCAGAGTTGATTGTATTAGCTCAAAAGATATAGGTAAAACCCTCTGCAAGGCAGATGAGGTGACGTTTCCTCCAAAGAAAATGAAAATTTTGGCAAACTGACATATAACCTAAGTGAACTGGGGATGCTTCAGGCAAAAAGAAAAGAGAGAATTTAGTATTTTGGAAATAAAGAACACAAAATGGAAGGAATATTTGTTTAGAAATTGTGAAAAAAAGATTATGCATACAAACTATTTAGTTACTTGAGTATGGCTGAAAGGTTTGAACAGTAAAGCCAACATCACTATATGAAAGCAGACACGATTACAAACCAGCAAGGTATACTGCAATATGAGTATTCAGTGTTGTCATAAAAGGTTGGAAAAGTTAGTCAGACACTCAAACTACTTTTTTTTCATGCAGGCAAAAAAAACACAGTGCTACTTAATGTTATTGGTGCCACCATTTATACACTGCTCTGATGCCTGGTAGGACCAGGAATATAATATGAAACATTTACGATGCAGAAACCTGACACAACCTCAAAACCATTAGTGACTTTGGAACATATCAAGTCACAGAAAAAAACTCAGATGACAAACTACTTCAGAATATATTGTAGAGATACAAAAAACACTTGAACATTGTTAGCCAGATGGGGATTTGCATTTGCATTAAGAGACAAACTTGGAGCTTATACCATGGCAATATACAAAGCAGAGTACTTTTTATATAAAATATGTCATTACAGCAAGTATTAAATACAGAAATGTATGCAGAAATAGCTGCCAGATATGCATGTGAACTACAGCAGATGTGACTGAATTTGCAGCTAATATAATAGTTATCAAATCTCCCATAAAAAATCATGCCTTTAGTGTGGCAGAATATTACATAATGTTGATCATTGTTCGTGTTAACAAAAGGGCATGAAGACTGTGCAAAAAATGTGGTCACAATGAAACAATGTATACAGGATAGGTGGCAGAAAAAAGTCAAATGGCAATTGTGGGATGTAGAATGACAAGTGCAGACTGAAATGTATACAAAATGGTGGATGCAAAATGCGATGCAGGACCAGATGCAATGGAAATGGATGATGGAATGTGTGATGTGGCTGCTGTAAGAAGTATATTATATGTCATAAAAAATATGTATCTCCCCCAGAATGGAGCTAGACACAGAAGTTGTATAGTCAATCATTTCTGTACAAGACAATATGAAAGTGTTTTCTTGCACACATTACATGAGACAGAAATGTTGCTAAAACCCTACATTGGGCAAGCTGTGGTTGCTGAAGCTAAAATTTGTTTACTTGTGGAATGTGAATGGAAGGTAAACTCACTGGACTTGGAAGTGTGTGATAATGTTTAGTTGAGAGTAGCTACATCTAAGACTATCTTGAAATTGTTGACAGGCATCAAGCATTTTTTTCAAAGAAATAAGTACAATGAAGGACACGAAAACTAGAGGAAATTGCTAACTCAAAAGTTCATAAAATCTGGTCTATGTTCGCGCATCAAGAACAAAAAAACAGCAATCGGCTAATAATCGAATGTTAAACAGTGAAAGTTTAATGTATCAAACATGTTTAACAGTGAAAAATAGTTCATCAAATGGCCATAGTTGGCCAACAACCAGGAAGTACTGTGATGCATAAGATAAGTGAAGGAAACCTTTTTTTTCCTAAATTTGCCTTATTCTGCACTGTAGTGCGATCTTGGAGTTTATATATATAGTTTGGGAGGGTGTGGGGTCACAGCTCCTCACATTGAGGGGGTGTGGGTGTCAGAGCCCCCACCTTGGTTGGTTATGTTCGCGATGTTGGCCAAGTATGTCCATTCTATGAATTATTTTTCACTGTTAAGCTTTTTTGGTACATTAAACTTTTGCTGTTTAACTTTCGAATATTAGTCGTTCGCTGTAATTTTTTTTTTCAAAGCGTGAACATAGACCCCATAACATTAAGGTGGCATTCTGGGCAAAGGCTTGAAATGCTGGAATAATTTGCAGAGTAGAATGGATTGAGTGGGTCACACCTATATTCTTATATTTAGAATGGCAAAACTGGAGATGTACAGATATGAGATATCTCCACAACCACTAGCAGATCACTGTTGTATAAAGTACAGTATGCTCTGCCAAGAAGTCATACTTACATCCCTAACTTGTTATGAGTTAGAGGAGTTATAGCAGTTCATAAAATTGACCTGGCAAAGGTGTTATCTACAGAGGGAACTGACAGAATAATCTAAACAATTTTTAAGCATCGATGCACACAAATAAGAATTTTATTGTAATCATATTATCTTTCGGAGTGGTGTTTGCATCCAGTGTCTGGCAAAAGAAAATGGCAGTGTGCTCCAAAGAATCCTGAATATGCACTGTTACTCTAATAGTATCATACTGATGGGTCAGAGTGATGAAGATCAGCTAAATATTTGTCTAATGGCCCAGGAATGGATGATGGAGAATGGGCAAACACTGAAGAGTTTTTTCACGGATGAGATTTCTTACTGCAAGCAGGTGTTTAACAAAAATAGACTTTAAAAATCACAAGACAATGTGATGGCAGGAGAATGAAGGACTAACAAATGGCTACTGTTCAAACTTTTCCCCACCAAATCTTCAAGGACAGAACCCATTGCTTCCCCCTGTTGTATTCCATTAGTTACTATGCTTTCACGAGTGAAATGCATTAACTACAACTGTGTGTGCTCCCCTGCACAGTCAATATTTAACTCACTTATTTATTTAACTTATTTATTTGTTGACTGGATTAATCCCACTAGGCTAGTAGCCTCTTTTCAATGGATATCTGAGGTAGTATTTTATATTACTGGGGAGAATTTGGCCAGGGCATTGGGGAACTTCCTTTAATGTTTTCAGTTTGTGCCACGGGATTGTTTACATCCACCTAGAGCTACCACCAACTCAAGCAGATGGGACATGCTACCACTTTAAGCCCCATCCAAACCTGTCTAATTTATTCATTAACCTTTTATACAGTACTATGCTAAATGCAGAGTTGTAGCTAGTTCAGTTGGTATCCTGGGCAATTCCCAGACTGGTGTCTCCTCAATCCAAAGTTGAGGAACAAAAAAAAAGTCCTTTTGCAAGGCCTCAAAGCTATTGAACTGTAGCTTGCAGTTTCTTCTAGGTCCTTGCTGCAGTTACTGTCACCTAAAGACATTTAAACAGCTGTGATATCATCCATGGCTGCCTACATTGATACTGGCACTGTACTTGTATCCCTTCACAGCATATGCCTGGAGCAGCCATCCCTTTCACCTCACCCTAGCTACTGTACAGCATAAACAACTTGCTAAAATTTAAGCAGAATAAACTGGAAAAATAATTAGCACTACACAGAAAATAATAACTGTTACATTAACAACAAAATAAATAGGCCAGATGCAATAAAAGATGACAGTTTCATAAAAAGCTTCTAAAGCTATGTTGTAATAAAGCATCACATATAAACAAGTCATTAAATAAAGCAATGGTTTAATTAGATTAACCAGAACAACAAAAATTAATACATGAAATACACAATAAAGCAATGTGCCCCATATCACTTAATTCATTAAGGCCAGGAGGTTATGTACAGAACGGATTCACTGCTCCTCTCTTATGTAATTTTCTTGTTGCTGTCTCAAATAATTCAGTTAGATTGTATTGTCATAACTTTCCTATTCTAATGCCATACTTTCCTCAAGTCGTGTACTACAAAGAGTTCCAGATGTTTTAAAATTCTTTCCCATAGCAGATTTTATCATTTTCCTTACAATTGAGGTCAGACTGATAAGGTGGTAGCATTTGATTCTCTTGTGGTCACTTTTTTGGAAGGGATATCATATCTGCTTTCTTCTGGTTATTATAATCTCTAGTTTTCTCCCGTAGTTTGTTAAAAAAATATTATTGGTAATATCAGTTTTCCATTTCTGCAGCTAGCTTTAGTTTTTCAAGTTCTTCCAGGAACACTTCTTTTGTGAAAGGACTAGATCAAACATCTTATTAAGGACATTCTTGCCCTATGGGTTTAATAGACACTACTTTGCTTCCTTCATGAACACTGAGTAAAAATATTGATCAGGTATTCCTGTTTTTTTTTTTTTTGCCATAACTCCATTCCTTTTTTAGTAATGTTATACCTCCCATAATCTTTGCGTGCATCTTTAAAAGGTTTTATTTTTAATTTTTTTTTTTAATTTTTGGTCTTGCATGGCATTGTGATCATTTAATGCCTTCTGGTGCCCCTCCTCAGTTTCATGATCTTATTGCCCTATTCACAGCTCTTTAGGTTACCCTTCAGATGGGGATCACTTGTGCCTCTTTTAACTGGTGGATGTATTTTTTTCATTGGAGATAAGAACTCACATGGCTGCATCATCTACTGTGTTCACAGGGCTTTTTTGCTTACAGTTTAACATACAATCTTCCTGTGAGACCTGGAATATAATAGCACGTGGCACAAATGTGCACACATTCACGCTAGCAGAGCAACAAAGTTCAGTTGGCCTCCTGCAAGTTCACAGCTCTGCATCTGCTACATCACTCTCTGGCCTTCACCAGGGAATGTCCCAGCTGCAAGCAAGCATACTCCTTTCCTTGCCCATAATGTAGGTGAAAGTACAGTTGTTTAAGCTGAACTTATCATAACGCTAAATGTTCGAATAATCACTGCTGCAGTAACCTTAGCTATGTGGGTTATATCCTGCCAAGGATATAACAGTCATTCAGCTTTCAAACCCTTCCGTGCACCCAATCTGTCAGGCATCTTAATATGAGCCGACTAAAAGAAAATCTGGATGTCAAGCCTTTCATAGCTTTCCTGCTCACAGAGACAGGGAAGGTGAGCCCTGAAATGACAGTGCTAGGAAGAACAAAAATAAATAACCACACACTGGCATAAACAACACACTAAAAAAACAAATAGGGATATTGGGAGGGAGCAGCTACTGTAGCAGTGATCCTTCGAACATTTACTATTATGGTAAGTTTACTGTACTATGTTCATCATATTGATCACCACTTTAATTGCCTTAGCTATAAAGGTAGTTTACTCTAACTTACTACATTTGGTAGGTGGAAGGAGAGGAGTCCATGAGCCTGTGGAGAATGGTCCTTGCAAAGTCTGATCTAGACCTGGAGAAGGAATTAAGCTTATAGTGCTTTGTAAAAGTATATACAGAGGACTGAGCTGTAGCTTCTAGAATACTTATAAAACCCAAACTTTTCCAAAAAGCAGTAGATGAAGACATGGCCCTGGTACAGTGGGCCTTGACCCTGCTTGGAATAGTTTTTTTGTGGTCGGTATAGGAAAAGGTAATAGCGTTAAACAACCATTTGGAAATAGTCTGTTTTGATAAAAGTTGTCCTTCTTTCTTTCACAAGAAATTAACAATTGATCTGAAGATCTGAACAATTTAGTTGTGTCAAGATAGTACCTGAATTGTCTGTGGACATCCAAGGTATGGAGTACCCTTTCTCTCCCATTTTTGGGTTAAGGAAAGAAAACACGGAAATGGACAGTTTGGCTTAAAGTAAACTCAGATACCACTTTAGGCATAAAAGTAGGATTAGTTGTGGAAAATGAGATAGGATTGACTCACAATAACAGCTTACATCTCAGATACCCTTCTTGCAGAGGTCAGAGCAATCAGTAAAACTGTTTTCCATGTTAAGAACTTCAAGTCAGCCAGGTTAGCTGGTTCAAGTAGAGCAAGTGTTAGCTTCTCTAACACAAAATTATAATCCCAAGAAGGGAAGACTGGTTTTCCTGGAGGCCTCTTATATAAAATCCCTTTAAAAAACATTTTGACATGAGAGTGCATTGAAAGAGTAGGCTCCATGGGCAGACATATTGAAACGGTGATAAATTAACCTTGATAGAGGATAAGAAAGGCCATAGGATAGTAACTCACATATATACCGTAAAGCCAAAAAACAAATAGCTCTGAATGGTTGTTGGTTATGTTGTTGGCACCAACTAGAAAACCTTTTCCATCTGCTAATATATGATTTTCTAGAAGCAAACTTTCTAGCTCACATTAGTACCTGCTGCACGTCATCAAGAAAAAGATGCCTAAAAGGAATGAAGACCTATCTTCCAGGCCATCAGTTGAAGTTGATTTGTGTTGGGGTGTATCAAGCACCCCTGTTCTTGTGTGAGTAGATCCAGTCTGTGAGGAAGCTTGTGGTACCATGGTTGCCTAGGTCAGAAGGGAGTCACCATAATGATCTTGAAGGATTCCTTCTGAATCTTCAGAAATAGCCTGGACACCAGTGGAAAGGGTGGAAAAGCATACAAGAACATTCCTGTCCAAGGAAAACAAAAGACATCTGTCTTCCAGGCCTTCTGGCATGGAGTCCTGGAGCAGAATGTTACCAGTTGATTTTTCAGAGAGGAAACAAAGATGTCTAGTTAAGAAACTCCCACAGATGGATCAAATCTTCGAAGACCTCCTGATCTAGTTTCCATTCATGAGGGTGTGTCCTTGTTCAGCTCAACTTGTCTGCCACACAATATATGGAATGTATGATGCCCGTAGAGTGAGATTGTGCTATGAAGTTATATCCCAAGCTAATATGGCTAGTCTGCAGAAGGGTATGACCTGGTTCTCTCTTGCTAGTTGATGTATCACGTGACTGTGGTATTGTCTGTAACAACTTGAAGAGATGCTGGGGGCCAAAGATGATTGAGAGAGAGTTGAGTGCCTTGATCAGGGCAAGCATCTCTTTTATATTTATGTGCTTGCATTTGTCCTTTGTGTCTCGCACACCTTGCACTTTTATCCCTGCAAAGTCCAAGTCATATGTGGTGACTGACTGCTCTGGAACTAGGAGGGAGAAGGGGGGAAAGGGGGGACCTGGATTTTGGGATATCTGCTGTCTCCAGCAAGTGATTTCTCTTCTTACAAACCCTAGCATGGTGTTGGTATTGGGACTAAAGAAACTTCAGATACTACTGGATCTTTCTCATGAGGAGTCTTGCCAGGGGAATCATGATACTCATAGAAGTCATGAGACCCAAAACCCTGAGGTATTACCTCATTGTGACCAAAGTCTGAGTGGAAGACCCTAGAAATAGATCTGGATATATATCTACTTTTTCTGTGTGGAAGAAAAGCTCTTTGAACTGTGGTATTTAGTTGACTTGCCAGAAACACAATCCTGTGTGAAGGAGCCAAGAAAGACTTCTTTGCAAGTTGGGTTTCCAAATGAACATTCAATAGATTTCTCACCCAAGAGAGAGAGAGAGATTCCTGACACTTTGAATGAAACTCTGTAAAGATAAGCAAGTTGTCTAAATATAGAAAAAGTGGATACCCTATAGCCTGCAGTGAGCAATAACTGGAGCTAGACACTTTGTGAACACTCTTGGTGCAGTAGATAGTCCAAAAGGGTAGGCAGAGAACTGATAATGTGATCCAGACACAGAAAACCTTAAGAAACTCCTGAAGTCTGGAAAAATAGGAATGTGATGATAAGCATCTTTTAAATCTAGTGTTACCAGGAAATTTGAATAAGGAAGAAGAAGTAATAGGTTGTGAAGTGAAGTCATTTTGAATTTGGGCACTGACACAAACAGTTCTAGAAAGAATGATCCAGAAGTGGCCTCCAAGCATTTTCTTTCTTTGGCAATAAAAACATCCTTGAATAAAAGCCTTTTTATACCTAGTTCTATCACTCCCTGGGACAGCAGGTGATGAAGGACAGGTGGAAATAAAAGAGTCTGGTCTGGAGGATGAGGACTTACACCTGTAAAGGAGGAATTTCCACCCATTGCCATCTGTAACCTTGAAGATTAGTCATCAGAACCCATTTGTCTGAAACTATCTGTTGACAAAGAGAAAGGTGTAGATTCAGATTTTCTGGAAGAAAAAAGTAGCTACCAGAGTTGGGGGGGGGGGGTCTCTTAAACAGTTGTTCTGACTTATTGGAGGGCCCTTGGTTTTGGGAGTTTCCAGAATTCGTCTTTGAATCCCCTTGCCCTTTCTTCTTAAACATGTTTACCTGCATTTTGTTGAAATTGTTTATTTTGTTTCTTACCAAAATTGGATGAGGAATTTGAGAATCCCTTGGACAATTTGGAAAAGTAGGGCTGACAAATCTTAGAGATTATCTGTATTAACTTACCATTTTATCACACTTTTTGAACACCTCTGCAGAAGGCCAGAAACTAATTCCATATCCAAAGGAGAATTTAAAATCTTATTTTTAACATCATCTGGGAGGTTCTGAGGACACAGCCATGCAAACCTCCTCTAAACAGTACCACTATCCATAGCCCTTAAAGAAGTATCAGCAATGTAATACACACACTGTATATGAATAGTGACTTGAACAACAGAAAGAATAGAAATGAAATTATTTAAAGCAGATTTTTACTAAAAAGAAGAAACTGAAGACAAAACATTTATCATAGTTTCACAATTAGCCAGGATAAACCTTAACATATAAGCTAGACAATTCAAAATGCTGAAAATCAAAGTTGCAGAAATGTACACTTTTTCCCATACTCATCAATAATCTTCCAATCCTTATCAGAAATAGTAGGATTGGAATTAAGTGTTTAGCAGCAAAAGGATTGACTAAAGCTGCAGCTGCTGCGCCAGGTTTGGGAAGATTGTATAAAAACTTAAAAGACTAAGGAAAGTTACACATCCTATCTGCATTTTTAGGGGCAGCTGGTTGACTATCAGGAAAATTGCAGGCAATAACATACCCTTCAAAACTGAGAGAACTGGAGGAATGGGTGTAGGTTCTGGAAATTCCTTCTGTAACAGCTCATAGTATTTTCATAGGAACTGAGAAACCTCAGTGTTCTCCCACTGAAAACACCAGCACATTGTAGAAATTGTCTCAGACAGTCAGCAACTGAGCTCTCCTTTTGAGTCTGAATATGAAACCTGAGGAGGAAACCCTGTATCTGCCCTTCATCCTCCTATCCAGATTCAGAATCTTGGGTCTCTTCAGAAAAGGAGGTATTCCTCTTTCTTTTCCAGAATCTACTTTACAAGAAGGATCAGTAGCCTAAATTAAACCCTAAGCCAGATACAGTAAACTGCTCCTGTCTACTGAAATATGAGGATGACCAGATGCATGTTTAGTTTTCTGTTTCCTTTTGATAAGAAAATGGTACCGACAGTGTTATTAATGGCAGCAGCAGCTTCCCCAGGGATGGGTACAACATTCTGACAAAACAGGGAAGCCTTCCCTGTTCCATCTCCTAGGATCTAGCCCCTGCCTGCTGTGGGGAACCCCAACAGCTGCAGAGGATGTGGTTAACCCCCGGTCCATAATGGCAGTAGGTGCTACACTAAATGGACTCAGGGTAAAAGACGAGTGTTCTGAGGCACAACAAATGGCCACAGCAAGGTCACCCACCTGTGGTTTAGACAAAGTGATAGCCTACTTTTTCTTTTTGTGGCTGGAAGAAGGACAGACCATGGGAATGACAGATTGTTCCATGGTCAAGCTGAAAATGGTGCCTCTTTCCTAGGAAAAATAAGCAGCAAATGCTGGTAAACTCAAAAAGTCTTTAAAAGTCACTTTTTCACAAACACAGTAAAGAGCACTTTAAAACACTTTGCCAGCCCCACAAAGTAAAATAAAGACGATTTATCTACAGAAAATTTTTTTTCAGTTACTTTAAACAACTTTTAAAACTGAGAGGAAAAAAGAGCATTCCCATTTAAAAGTAAAGTACTGTCTCATGACAGGCTGTTAAAACACAAACTCCTAGCTTTAAACTAACTTTCCTGAAAAGGAAGGTATCAATAATAAACAAAATTATTTAATGGAAGTTTTTTTTCCCTCAAAGGAAACTTATCTGCCCAACAAAGAAAAAGCACAAGCCAACTGTTGATCCTCAAAACCTCAGAGGCATGTACTCTTTGGTGGTAGTAAAGGTCTGAAGGGCTTGGCACCCAGACTTGTCTTTTAGTTAGCTGAGCTCAAGTTTCCTGACAGTTTGGGCACATGGAAGGTGCCCTGAAGATTTGGACCCTGGCCAGCTATTTTATCCTTGACAGGATATAATCCATATAGCTAAGGCTACAGCTGCAGTGATCAGTATGATGGACATCTGGCTTTAGCTCACCAGCTGCACCTCGTTTCCTAGATTATTAACTGATACTGATTTTTCACCGTCAAAGGCAGATGCCCTACCCCTGTGCCAGCAGACCAACAGCTATAACATCTTTTTATTTCCCTTCTTGATGTAATTGTTTATATATTCCTCTATTTGAACCTTTGCTCTCTTCTGAAAAAAGTTATTTGTTTTTTCTTCTCTTTGAATTTGTTTACTTCTCTGTCTTCTTCTGTCTGTGATTCTGTATAGTTTCTCTTACTTTCAAAACCGGCAGTGGTGTTCTTTTTCTTTTAGATTTGGAAATTAGTTTAAGTGATAGACTCATTGCTTCAGATGGGTGTATGATGATAAAGCAAACACTAAAAATTCTGCACCCTGAAACAGCACAAGTTATCTAAAATACAAAAATACAAGTACACAAACTTGTACCACAAAACATTGCATAGCACATAAAGCCATATTTGTGGGGGGCAACAGGTGGGCTCTTCTCCTACACACCTGATCTTATTATGTATCTCCAAAGAACATTAGAATTACAGGAAAATAATATGATCTCTTCCATTTTCTCCAGCTTGCATTGCTGACATTAACAGGATAAGAAAACAATCACATACCTATAATCATACCTTTTTCTTATATTCTTTTCCCTATTTGCCTACTGGCCATCAAGCCTTTCCCAATCAGTCTCCAATCCATTCATACCCCAGGGATAGGGAGAGACATTCAGAGGGATCTGTCATCCAGGTGGCCATTGGGGAGTTAATGCTGTTGCTAGCATCCTGGTAATGAAAGCAGTTTTTAATTTAATCTAACCCCCATCCCTGGTGGTGATGTGGGCACTTATCACTGCAAGGATCACTTATACTCCTACATTATTTGAGTTTGTGTTCCCTCACCTGTACTGACAAGGGCTCCCATCATTGGCTTGAGTGGTCACTCCCATGTCTGTCTGTGGTCTGGCAACCACTCATGACCATCTTACATCCACTGACCAAGACTAGGTCATCTAAGGGAGCAGTGGTCATATCCAAACCAAGGCCCACGGACTCTCTCCTCCAGGATGATCATGTAGCCTCCCTGTCAAGGGCTTGAGCTGGTACTTGAACTCAGGTGACCTGGGCTGCAGTCAGATCTTTATCCCTCCATGCCACCACTTGAATACATCTTGTGAGCATATGTTTGCAAACAAAACAGTTATTGTCAAACAATAGAGATGTCAGACTTGTCTTGTCTGTTTTCTTCTTTCACACCTGCTTCATGTGTACTGCTTTAAGCTATTCTGAAGTACTGCAACATTTTAACAAAGTCTGCCATCCTAAAATGCTATGTTTTGAATGGTCTCAATTTGTCTTTAAGAAGACAGTAAACCACTTTGTTTCATGATAACTTATTCTCAAATGGCTCCCAACTTCTTCTTTTCTTCCTCCCTTCTTTTTTTAAACACTTGCTCCAAAACTGCTCCATCTTAAGTAAGCTACAATACTATCTGCTTAGTGCCTTTTCCTTTTAAGGCATCATCCATAATCCTACTGTTATATGGAATTAAAATGTGTAAGTTTCAGTTTTCAACTGGCAGATTTAAAGACTTCCCTACCAGTGATCAAAGTCCAGTTGATTGGGTTCTAACTGACTTAACAAAACTGGTTGACTGTACACCTGTTTGTAGGTCATATAATTGACATGCAGGTATAATGGGATTGTTATGTGTGTGTGTGTGTGTGTGTGTGTGTGTGTGTGTGTGTGTGTGTGTTAGGGGGACTACTGCTATATGCTGCACTTGTGAATTTCTCCTTTCTCCACTGTTGTGTTACCATGGAGATTGTATTAATAAACAAGGGATGTTGTTTGCAAGGACCCCCTGGGTGAAAAAAATTGTTTGAGTGTGCATAGGTTGTTTTTAGGCAAACTGTGATCTTGATCAGTTATGACTGCTGTTGTTTTTTTCAAGAAATGTCAGGATCATGTATAGGAGAAGCATATTAAGATCCTTTACCAACAGTATTTCTTCTTTTCACTGCAATTTTAAGGATATCATCTATCAGTTTATTGTATTTTTCCTCTTCATGAGAAGGGGCTCTGTAAATAACCTTTATGTGGATTATCCTGCAACTTTCAATTTCCAGTTTGACCCCACACACCCCCTTTCTTCAAACTCCTTTCCTCCTCCATTTTATCTATTGATAGATACTTTAAATGAACGTTAGAAGTAAGCTCCCTAAAGACACTGACCTATTGCTATTGCAATACTGCTGTTACCTTTAAGTGGATTAATGCAACTTTTCCCATTAATGTACCTGAATACTTGTATATGATTTCATTACAGTAACTAATGTATTTAGCAACTTTTCTTTTTTTCTTTCTATGTTAATAAATCTTTGAGCTTTTTTTTCTCCAGGCCTACAATGAAAATGGATCAAAATCCAATTGAACAAACTGGACAACGGTAACTAACTAACTAAATAACCAACTAACTGCATGTTCACTAGCATGTTCTGTTGAGGACAATGCAATGTATTTTAGCTATTTTGTCCTTCATATAGTTTCATAGATTCTAGGCTAATGACCACTGAGACCTTTCTAAAATTAGCCATGCATCTTAAATCTCTGACAAGTTCTGGTACCCTTAGTAAGTGTAAGCAGATGCCTGGGAGATGAGACATTTATAAGTAGGGGCCTGGGGGATGAACCATTACGGGCTGCCTTTGTCAGTTAGAGACCTATGTGCCAAACCAGGGATTCAAGTTGTGCTTGAACTGGTTTAGGGAGGAACTCTGCTTCACACGGATGGGGAGTCTGTTCCAGAGAAGGAGTAGTCTCAGGAATACATGCCTGTCTCTTCAGCAGGCAAGGTTTAAGTCTTGGAGCAGGTAATTCTGGTGGTGTTTGTTTTGCAGGTATGCAGGCAATCCATCAGAGTTGGGTCTGATGATGCCTTGTATGCATAGGTCGCCCCTCAACAGCCTGTAGGAAATAAAATACAAGGGCAGGGCCTTGAGGCGGTCTGTACAGGGCATGTTATTTATGCCCTACATTCTTTTAGTGAGAAACCTCTGTGGATGTTCCAGTTATTGGATGTGCCTGGTTAGGTACATACCAAAAGGGGCATTGTACTCAATGACAGGTCTGATGAATGCTGAATACAGTGGAACAATGACCTCCTTGGACCTAGATGCCATATCTTTGTTTATAAGTTGCACAACATAGAATGATTTCCTCATTACCACTGATACATGTTGATCAAAGTCTAGATTACTATCTATGTGTGTCCCCAAGTCCCTGCCTACTGGGTTGACTGTTAAGGGTTGTGTTGTCAATATGATAGTTGCCAGGGGTGGCTGACTTCCCAAAAGACAACTACTGTGCACTTCTTGTCATTTCGTTTTAGTCGATGGTTCTGACACCAGTTATTTTTTTGTCAGCCCTTTTTGGGGGACATTAGTGTCAGTGGAGAGATTCAATGACTACCATTGCATACAAATTAGGTTAGCTAGAGACCCTTGATGCTGGCCTTGACTTCAGAGTAGTAGATGCCAAAAATAAACTGTTTCAGGACCGATCTCTGAGGGAATCTGCTGGTGAGTGGCCTCTTTTTAGTGGTGGACTCCCCATTTCTAACTTCCTGGGTCCTGTCTTTGAGCCAGCTGGCTATCCACCAGTGAGTTTGTCAACAATGCCCAAGTGTGGTGTTGTATCAAATGCCTTGGCCACTGTGTGCCTTGGTATGCTTACATCTCATTTATGGTCCACTGTCCAGCACACTTCTTTTATTGCCACAATATCAAGACATCATTCTTTCATCATATCAAGTAGTTTAGCTATCTTTTTGCTCCAGATGTAGACATTGGTACTCAACACAACAATTCTACTAATGGCATTATTATTTTTTGATATATCTATGTGTGTGTTACCTTTGACCCTCCCACCCATCAACTACATGTCTTCTCTTGTAAATACTTCCACAGCTTCAAACTACTTCACTTACTAATCCTGATGTGTTTAAGATGGAAGTCAGCATTTTTCTCCATGTTTTACTATATTTTCCCATGGGATACTCTGAATGTTCATTAATGAAATGCTGAAATCCATCACTAGGGATATCATCCCCATTCCAGACACATGCAGTCTATCACACCTGGAGACTCTGCTTCTCTTCAGATGGATCGCTAGTCTTCAGTAAAGCCAAAACCTTTAACTCTACTCCAGTTATTCAGTCATTTGCTGAATCCATGTTGCAAAGTACCCTATTATAAAGGGTAGCTGTATTCTATTGATGCACAGTGAAATGATACTTGGCTTTCTGAAAATGAGCAACTGAACTTATGTACAACCAAAAAACTGCTGTATAATCTTTGTCCTCCCTAGACTAAAGATAAACATTCAACAGAGGCTGCAACCTCAGAATTAGTATATTTACTTTAGGTGGGTGTGGGTTACGTAGCCTGATAATGGAAGATTTTTCATTTGTACAAGTAAGGTGTTTGAATTTGGGAAGCCAAGATTCATCCCAGGTTCAGGGAGATTCTAACCGAGATGAGATGTTTAATAGCTGACCAGGTTCTAAAAAAATCCAAAAAGCTCTGGTTGCAATTTAATTTATCACCTAGTTTCAAAACTGTGATCTGATTGTACAGAGGTGCAACTACTGCTACCTCACCCATGACAGAACACCCAGATGTGGTTACTAGATGAAAAAATTATTGCTGTGCTCTTGGAAATCTAATCATTCCCTTAGAATTGATTTGCAGTGAAGTGGCTGGTCGTTGATAAGAATATGAGCCCCTGCTTAGTCATAGTCTGGTAAGTCCAAGAAACAAAATGCATAAATAATGACACTTTGAATTACACACAATCCACATTAATTTAAAGCATTTCACTAATGATTTATTTTAAAAAATGGTCTTTGCATAGAATTTAAACTCCTGTTTGAAAGGGTTGAAGAAGAGCTTGATGAAGGAGAAATAAAAATAGCACTAAGGAAAATAAACAGAGGGAAAGCATCAGGATCACATGAGGTCATGGCAGATATATTCAAGATGCTGGGTGAGTTAGGGGAGAAATGGCTCCACAGTGCATTCATGACATTATGGAGAGAAAGACATATCACAGATGACTGGAGATTCTAGTGTCAGTATACAAGAACAAAGGGGACATTCACAACTGTGGGTAGTATAGAGGTATCGAACTCCTGCCACACTCACAAAAGTGCTGGAGAGACGGACCCTGACGGTGTGGGGGTAGTGGCTCAATGGTCAGAGCCGACTGGGTCATTGCATCTTTTGCCCTCTGGAGGAGAAGTTAGAGTGGGAGCAGGCACATTTCCACAACCCTCTCAACTGCTGCCTTAACCAGGCCATGAAGCTCTTGGTGGCCATGGCTTACCAGGCTGCCATGTGACAGGGGCCCACAGAGGTGGGGTTACCACCCACACCCTGTGAAGAAGTACCTAGGTAGGTAGGTGCGAGAGCATTCTCTCACCAGGAAGGCATGCAGTTGAACTGCCCCAGGGACTTTTCTACCTGTAGAAAACAGTAACTTAAAAGGGAGAGAAAAAAAATGAAAAAGAGAGAGAGAAAGAGAGAAAAGAAGAAGGGCAGAAAAAATGGACTCATAAGTACTCTGAACAAATAGTGTTTTATTTAATAACAGTAAATGAACCACTTACTCGTTTAATCAGAAATTCCTTTTAAGTAATGCTACACATGGTTTATTCATTAATGCAATGAATGTATTATGGCAAATACTACTTGATGGTTCTTGATATTATGGGTTCTTTTCTGATATGTTTAGAACTGTATTACTTTGTGCAATGATATGTCATAAACAATGTGTATCGAAATACTGCAGCAGAAAATACTGACAACTACTGCTTCAGTGAGTGCTAGTGGTTTCACTACAAAAGTAGTGATTATTGATACGCCACACTCTACTCCAGTAGTGCAGTATAATACACTTACATATGTTTTTATGTAGTGACAGTGGATGTGATAATCTATGAAAATAAAGCTTAATACTGCATTATTGAATGCTACATTTTTTGAAGAGGCTTATGTTTTTATATTACTTAATATTAGTCTGTGTTTTCATACTTGTGAGGTAGCTGCACCAGCCTTGCCAATGCACTGGTGCTGGTTCCATTTATATTCAATCTCCTTGAGTGTTGTGGAGATAAGCGAAAAACAGGAAAAAAAATGTTGCATTATCATCCCAGTTTTGTGCGCATCATGGCTGAAAGCAATTCAGTATTTACGAATTCTGTTATACTTATTAACACATTTTATAACTAAGGTCATCACTTAATACCCTATCCATGATTCATTTTCTGAAGCAGCCCACTGTCTTGTTCTGAGGATATGCAGAATGTTACTTTGTTAATGGGTGACTTGGTCCTGGGGAAGTATTTCTTTTAAAACTATTGTGAAGATGAGAAGGTATTAACCCTCGAAAAAATATTGTGGCGTATACCTTTCCTTCAAGAAATATGTGTGGCATTCAACATTAATATATGTTTATAGCCAATATTGATCACATCTGAGCTGACACATTCAGAGGAACCAGAGTGCCTGTAGAGCTAGGAGTTGCCTATCAATCCATCGTTCTGCTTCTGAGAGGTATGCTGCTATGGCAACCTCAGCAGATGGTCAGTTTCAGGAAGGCTACCTTCCTGCACTTGTTGCTAGCCTTCAATGTGGCATTAAGCATTGCAGTTTTCATAAATTAAATAATATTCACCAATAGGCAGTGCAGCTAATTCCTGCACAACTGCAACCTTTTTCTAGGCTGGATGTGATGCTTTGTAGTATGCAGCCATTGCTAAGGCTTAAGAAAGCTTTAAAAATCACAAAAAAAGTACAAAAATCAGTTTACATTCTGTTAACATAATAACAATTAAAGTACTTCACTTTTAATAATGACTAGGCAGTAAATTGTATGAAGCTATTAATGTAGATCAATTATTGATACCATTATAATGAAACTATATGAGTAACTGTAATGCTTAAGAAATACAGCAAATTAATCTTTCTTAACAAAGTACTTCAAGTATGATTCTAACATGGCAGCAATAGCACCTTTTTTACAAACAGTCTTGAAACACTATATCTACTACATTAAGTAAAACAAGAAAACTGAATTCTAATATATATATATATATATATATATATATATATATATATGTATGTATATATATATATATATATATATATATATATATATATATATATATATATACACACACACACACACACACACACACACACACACACACACACACACACACACACATGTGTGTGCTATATATATATATATATATATATATATATGTATATATATATATATATATATATATATATATATATACAAACACACACACACATATATATCTATATATCTATATATATATATATATATATATATATATATATATATATATGTATATATCTATGTGTATATATAGAGAGAAAGAGATGTTAGCATACATAAATAAATACAGAAATATTAAGATACATTTAATAGCCTTACGTATATCTTATTATATTGTACAAGAAATAAAATGCAGTACTTACTAAAGAACTCTTGCCGTTCATCCTGTACTAATGAAACCCACCTGGCCAGTTGATTTCTCTTCTGCCTCTGCAGGTCATCATACCTGTGGCATATTTGCTGTCTGGAGCAGGAGATACTTCTTGAAGCTTGAAGCTTCTTGAATTGGAAATGGCTTTAACTGCTATTTCACCCAGAATTAGGTATTATTAATTGTACACTAAGAACGCCAAACCTGAATGTGTGTGTAGTCCTGGTTTTCTGAGTAGCTGGTCGGCTTTAGCTGCTGCTTTACCTATATTAGATACCTCTGAATGTGTATTGGAAATGCCAATATGGCATTTGTACTATGCTTTTGTGCCTAGACTTAGTTCCTGAACTGCAGGACATACAGAGCAGCTTTCTGGCCATATTTGCCGCTCATAATTGATACATATCAACGTTTCTGAGTAACTGGTCGGCTTTAGCTGCTGCTTTACCTAAATTAGATTCCTCTGAATGTTTATTAGGAATGCCTATATGACCTTTGTATTAAAATTTATGCCTAGACTTAGTTACTGAACTGCAGGAAATACAGAGTGGTTTTCTGGCCGTGTTTGCTATTCGCAATTCTTATAAATGCGAGTTACATCAGCCAGCACTACTTAAGTGTCTACACTTGGTCTCTGATGCCATAGGTATATTGTTTTTTATTTTTAGTGGCTTTACCTCTTCATAATGCAAGGGTAGTCCAACAGCCTGTTCTAGATAACTAAATTACGTTTCGTCAGTGAATGTGAATGCTTAAGCATACAATGTCTGACTACATGGCCATACTGTGAGCGGACTTTTGTCTGCATTGCCGTTTCCTACCTCGGAACTGCTGCATATTTTCTAGAGCCTGCTTATCTGTTTTAGTAAAAGTATGTGCTGCTCTGACTCAATAATTCCACAGATGTTTTTGTAACAACTGCTGCATCCTTGTGTTATTATAAGTCTGTGCTGCTCTGCCTTAATAATTCCATAGATTACTTTTTGTCCTGCATCTTTGTTTTAATATATGTCTGTGCTGCTCTGACTTAATAATTTCCCTAGATGTTTTTATCATCTACTATTACTCTGTTTGTTCCTAATGAGCTGTAGTTAAGAACTATGTTGCATTACCTATGGTCAATTGCTTAGAACTGTGTTGATTACCTATGGTTAATTGTCTGTTCTGCTACTTTCCCTCCTGCATACTCTATTCCACCTAACCCTCTCTCTAGATAACTCACTACTTCTTACCTACTTGCTCTTTTTTCCCCACCCCTCTTCTTGCTGCTGTAGTTTTGTATTTAAGATATGCAACTGGTTAAGTATTCCTTTTCCATACCGTTTATTCCCACTGCATCACTTCCAGTCAATGTGCCTCCCAGTCCTCTGCTTGGAATCCCTGGCTTCCTGCCCTTGAACAGACATCATAAAAGGACTCCTGTTGTGCTTCTATTACATCCTTGCCTCCCCAAGAGCTAATATCAAGTGTATGTACCCTATTGTAAATTAGACATTACAAGTGTCCTCTTGTATACCAACCGGTGAGCAATAGCTAGTAGCCTACCACGGATATAATCTTTCCTCTTTACTTTCCTGGCTTCTTCCCATTTCCTCTAAGTGCCCAAGATCTACCTTTGTAATTACCCGGCCCGGCTACTAGGTGTCAGTGTCCTGCATCTATCTACACCTCAATGCATGCTAACACTACTGTTATCCTAACAATGTCCTGTTCCTAACCCTAGATTTGGCTGACATTCTATTAGACTATCACTGCCCTCTATAGCCTCTAGCTCTGGTGACCCTTCTGCTTCCTTCAACTCAAATACTTAGTGCCATTCCTGTAGTCTCCTCACCTCCGATCTGTTCTCTCCTTCACTGATACACTTTCTGCTGTCTGCTTTCTCCTCCTTGGCTCTACCTGCTCAGTTCACCGTCCGGGCTCACTCTGTTCCCCTACCCTGCCCCCAATTCCCACCCACCCCAGCACACCTACATTTATTCTACCCTTTCTCCACCCACTCAGCCTAATTTACCAATAGTAGCTCTTCCCTCATTACTCCACCTCCTCCACCCACTCAGCCTAATTACCCAATAGTAGCTCTTCCCTCGTTACACCACCCCCTCTCATCCTCCCACCTAAACACTTCACACTCTCTAACACCTCTCCATTTAAAGTCCCCTCCTTTTTTCTTTTTATACTAAGATAACCTTTATTCTCTTTCTCTACCCCCTATAACTTCTTACCTGTTCCATCCCGCTAAATTATACCCATTAAACTACCTTTGTCTAGATATGCTCCTCTTAATTCTCCGCACCCTCAGGGCCCCCTGCTTCCTCCTTATATTCCTAATTCCTCTATGTAATGCAAGCTCATAGTCCTCCAATGCGCCTCGTATCCTACCTTCATTTCAAACTACCACACATACCCTCCTTCACCCTCATACATGCACTCATTCCTATTCCATCTCCTCTTCCCTTATTCAGGCTAACCCTCTGCACCTATTCTAGCCTAAAATTATCTCCATCACAGCTAAAATATTTACACCTAAACTAATGTTAGTTCTACCCAAACTCTATCAATATAAACCCAAATGGCTAAAGGTTATTTCCTTCAATAACCTAGCCTTAGCTGGAGATATTCATCCCAACCCTGCTTTCAGTCCCCTTACAAACAACTCCTTCCCTCATCTCCTTCCCCCTCCACAATATTCTTAAATTATTTGCAATCAACACCCAAAGTCTCAGCAATAAAGTACATCAATTTCAAGCATGGCTAAGCCATAACCAACCTGACATCTTAGCCATCTCCGAAACCTGGCTCAAACAACATATCTCTGACTCTGAAATCCTTGCCTATAGGATTTTACTCTCTCAGAAATGACTGATTAAATAAAAAAAGTGGCAGCACTGCCCTAATCTACTCTAATATTCTTACTTTAATTCCCCTCCAAATTCCAATCCCTCAATTCAAGAATACTGAACTGACAGTTGGTCTACTAAAAATGAATAAACACAAGAATATCTGCATCATTGCCCTATATATCTCACCTGGTAACAACGTCTCTACCCTCAAAGATATTCTCTAATGGGCCTCAACTGAAATTAATTATGAAACTTACATTCTAGGCAATGTAAATATTGACTGGAATAAGATCAACAGTCCCTCTCCCTCTCTATCCATTAACCTCTATAACTTTACTCAAGTAATCCTGTCTATCACCTGACCCAATAAAACAAATCCCCCAGGAACAAATTATAGACTGGATCCTAGTCTCCCATCCAAATAAAATATCAAACTCTGGCACCATTCCCGACACCATTAGTGACCACCTCCCAGCCTTCATTCATCGTTCAACAAGCTCTACCCCACATCAGCATCAATACATTCTCACTCGCAACCTTAGCAGCTTCAACCCCACAACTTTCTCAAATACTCTCAAACAAATGAACTGGCAAATTCTAAATACCCTTCCTCTCAACAAAGCTATAAACCACTTCAACTCTGTCTTCCTAGAAACTATAAACTCCCTAGCCCCACTAAGAAACAAAAGGATAAAAACTAATACTGTTCCTTGGCTATACAAAGAAACTAAACAAATTATGCATCAAAGGGACAAATCCTGGAAGTTTTACCAAAACAATAAAACGGCCCAGAACCCTGCTTTAATACAAACAACTCCGTAACCTTGCAAAACAATGAATCACTAAGGACAAAAAAGCCTACTATATTAAGCTCCAGTCCAATGATAACAAAAACCCCTAACAATTCTGGAAATCCATAAACTCACTTCTTAATCCAGGCTCCAAAAATAACCCCTGCCCTGACCCAAGTATATCTGACCACAAATTAGGCTCCCAATTTAATTAATTTTTTATTTAAACTATTTCTGACCTGACCAAGACTTTCTCCAACAATAATCCACCTGTCCCCCATTCCTTTCCATATACCCCCTAATAACCTTCTCCTTATGTTTGAGCTTAAACCCGTCTCTACTAATTTTATAAAAAGACTCCTATCTAAAGTTAAACCTTGCGCCAATGTTCCTGATAATATTCCCTCCTCCTTCCTAAAATGTACTGCTGATGGTATAGCACTCCCAATCAGCATCATAATCAACAGATCTATAAAAGAATCATATGTACCCAAACTCCGGTGTTCAGCCTATATTCTTCTTCTCCACAAAGAAGGCAAAAACACCAGCATCTCAAACTTCTGCCCCATTGCTCTGCTCTCACCAATCTCCAAAATCTTAAAAAAATGTATCCACCTCCAACTTATGCTTTCCTGACCCAAAACTAACTCCTTACATCTACCCAGCATGGCTTCCGCCCAGGTCATAGCACTATAATCACACTACTCTCCTTTTTAGAAACTGTCAATCAAGCCCGAGATTCAGGACACTTAGTATCCACAGTTCTCCTCAGCCTAGCTAAAGCATTCGATACTGTTTCCCATAAACACCTTATATGTCATCTCTCAAACTTACATCTCTCACCAAATACTTTATCCTGGTTCTCTAGTTACCTGTCGGATAGATCTCAGGCAGTCAAATGGAAGAACACCACCTCTACCTTTTTACCTACCCCAACCGGCATACCTCAAGGGTCCATCCTCGGACCTATGCTTTTTAACATCTTTATCAATAACTTTCACAGTGCTATTCCTGATGCCAAAGTTATTCAATATGCAGACGACTCAACTTTAGTCTGCTCTGCCTCAAACCTCCCTGAACTACTGACTAAAACCCAAACTGCTTTTACTGAGAATTGGATGTGCCAAAACCACCTCTCACTAAATGCAAACAAATCTAAAATTCTAATATTCCCTCCCTCTAAGACTTTCTCTTATGACAAAAATTCATTCAAAGTCCTTAGCCAAACCAACTCTCCTATAGAAGTGGTCGAATTTGCAAAATGTCTTGTCATTACTATTGATGAATACCTCAAGTTTGATATCCATATCCAACAAAATATAAAGAAAACCCACCAAAAGTTAGGTATGCTTTACAGGAACAATCGCTTTTTCCCTAGGCATACTCTGGCTACTACTTACCTTCTCCTGTCCCTGTTATATGCAGCCCCTCTTCTAACTAACCTGACCTCTTTAATCACCTCTAAACTAGAAAACTGCTATAGTAAGATCTCTAAATTTGCCACCAGATCTAAAAATTCCACCCATCACTCCCTTACCCTTTAATCTCTGAACTGGCTAGAGCTCACTAATTACCTAGACTACCTGCAACTTACCACAGCACACAGACTTATATTTCACCTAAACAAATGTCCAGCTCTAACAAATATCCTTCTCCCCTACACCCCTCATAGACCTCTCAGATATGAACATCAAATCCTAATTACTATCCACAAACCTAAATGACCTGCTGGCCAACTTCTCCTCCTTTTCTCACTAGGCAAGAAATTGAATTATCTCCCTTCCACACTAAGGGCAATATCAAAGCCAGAAAACTTCAAAACCCAGCTTTTCACATATCTGTCCTCCAAATGGAAATGCACCTGCTTTCACCCTACCTAAGTCTATTTTAATAAATACCCTGAGGAGGTTTTTTTCCTGTGTTCCTAACCTCTCCATAACTCTTATAACTATTTCCTAGAGTTGACTCAAGCTCTCTGCAACTCCTTTAGCTACTCAATACACAATTTCAACTTTGTAAATACTGTAAATATCATCTTACTTTAAATGAGTGCATGTAAAGTGTTTCCATACTTACTTTACATGAGTGTATGTATAATGTTCCCACACTTCAAATGTAAGAATGTATGTTACTTTAAACAAGTGCACGTATAATGTTCCCACACTTCAAATGTAAGAATGTATTTTCAAATGAATCTGTACAGTACAGCCTTCAGATATATCAAAATTAACTTTGTTGATCATGCTTGATACTGAATGTACATATTTGTAAACTGTACTATATACTGTACCTTTTATACATTTTTTTATTGTTTTATGTATTATGGAGCTTTTCTCCCTGGGCCTCCACTGAAAACAGGCACACTAGGGCCCAGTGGACTTCCCCGTTAATCAAACTAAAATAAATAAATAAATGAATGAATGAATAAATAAATGACAGGTGATTCCACCAACTCCTGACAAATGTCAATTTTACTCTGCTCAGAGTCAGTAGTGGCCTTCTCCAACTTCATCAGGTTTGACTCCCGCAGAAGGTACAGGAGAATTTTGGTCTTTATGTCAGATAAGTTTACAGCATGACCCTGGGCTTTAACAGATTGCATCAGAGTGAATGAGAAAGTTCTGAAAGACAAAAAGGCTGAAGCAAGTATAGTAAGGTGTAACATCACTCTGTCCAGCCCATACAACCATATTGAGCTGCTACTTTAATGAAACGATAACTGTTGAAAAGTTTTATATATTAATAGGACATGTATCATGACAGACCATAGCCCCAGACAGAGATAGGGACAATTAGAGTACTTCATAGAATATGTGAGGAATTTCACCAATACATAGGAATGGTGTAGACCAGGGACAATGCCATGATAGTTCTTATGAGCAGTATGGTTGCACTGACAGCATTCATATCAGCCTCTATGCACATACTGGTAAATCTTACCCGACAAACATTGGAACCATAGGTGGCTGTACCTAGGAAATGCTCCACATGTGTGGTGGATGAGTAGGCCAAACACCAATGCATCTCAAGAAAGTGATGCAGGCAATCCTGTGGATTCCCCCTAAGAAGAAGGCAGCCAGGCCTTGTCAGACTACAGCAACATGTGGTAGAAACTCTCAGTCAGTTTAGGTTCCACAGCATGGTTAGATCAATGCTCCCCTGCATCCAGTATATTCCATCACTGGAGCAACTCATTATCAAGTTAACATGCCAGCATTTACTCTTGATCTATGGAACTATCACCCACGCTATCCTTATGAGACATTGTATATGACATCTTCCAAATCTAACTTACATTTTGAATGTTAGCAACAGGAATTTCACCACAAGGCTGTTACTGCACTTCTTTCTTGGATATGAAAAATAGTAAAGATGGAGTACCACAGGGAAAGACAGAAAGAGAGAGAGAGAGGTGGGGGGAGAAAATGTTTTTCAAGTGCAAGTAATTTGAACCATCATACTCTGTCCTAGATAGTGCACTGATAAAATATCAGTATAGCTGTAAAAATATTTTATAACACCTGCTTTTATACACTTAAATGAAACCCTACCATTTATAACTATTATTTGTGCACATATCCCTCAACACTATACAGGTGCTGATTGATAGTAAACATTTGAAAGACAACATTTCTTGCATTGAAAAGTAGAAAATGTCTGATGTACAGCATAAGTTGATTATGCAGCACATAGCATAACCCACAGGTAACACTGCATATATCAAGCATTATCTCTGTGAATGTTTTTTTTTTCACTTTCATGAAGTGAATATCGTGGCCCATAGTTATGAGCTATACACCATATCTTTGTCAGCATAGCTGTATACCATGTATGAGCCTGACACAGGGGTTGCTGTGCTACTGCCATCAGCTGGTCGCCATCACTATCATCACTAATGGGAGGAAGGATAGAGGGAGCTGCACTGCCGCTATCAGTGACTGGCTGAACTGTTTTGTACCAGACTTGACACATTATCATGTTGTGCAAAATGTAGCAGGCAGTAAACATCCTGCATGTAGTAGCAGGGTCATACTGAGGCCCCCCCAGACTTAACCAGACAATGGAAATGGACTTTGAGCAGCCCAAACACTCACTCATTAGCTATCTGTGTCTGGGACAAAGTGGTGCTGAAGCACTCCTAGGCCCCACTGTGGGGTTATGGACTGGTATCACTAATTGGCGTTACCTGCACAACAACAGAGGAAGGAGACATATAACAAAAAAGGGGGATGATTTCAAAGTTTCATTGTTTATGAAATACAAGTTCATGGTCTTAAAAGCAGACTCTGAGAGAGCTTGCCAACAGTCAGATACAGGTTGTGCACCATATCTACCATCCAAATGTCAATTCCTTTTTTAAAAGATGACAAACCTTTAGCCTTTCTGATTCTAACTGGAAGTGCATTCCACACACACCAAGTCCTACAGTGGAAGGCACAGGTTTTAAAATGATTTAGGCTCCTAGGTAGTACCAAAAATATGTCTTTTAATTTCTATACCCATTTCAGCTATCAGTAAGGAGTTACGCACACATTTACAGATTATAATTAAACCCCATTCTTATTATTCTGTAACAAATTGAGTATAATGATAACTGTTTTAACCTTTGTATGCCAACCCTTTCCTTTGTGTGATTTACCTAGGAAAAAACCTCTGTGTTCTTTCCAAAATAAATTAAGCTGGTCACTCTTGACAGCACTGTATTCAGTTTGAGGCCTAACTTTTGTTTTATGCAGTAGGATTAGCACTTATTTTCTCTCTTCTTGGAAGAGATCGTGGTATAGCTCCAATGGATATATAACACCTCCTTATAGTCATGACTTCATACCTTTTATAACTTTTAGTACTTGTTCAAATGCTATCACTATACACTTCCCAATTCTAGTAAAATGCCAGTAATATACCACTACAGATACTGAGATGCCTATAGCTAGGTACAGTAATATGCTTTGCACTTACCAACTAGGTGAACATGAGGAATTCTGCCATGCAGGAAGAGGCACTAGACTGAGCTTGTGTGCCAAATATGACAATATTGGATGCTGAGTTGACATATTAGTGATGCACCCCATGCATCACAGAATACCTGGCAACTGATGGAATGGTAGCCCTTCCTGTTCCAGTACCACTCCATCTGTGGTCCAGACGGGGTCCTAATGGCAACATAGGTGCTATCTATTGCACACAGATCCTTAGGAAAGCATGCCAGCCTGTACAGGACACTCATGGTACTGGCTTCATTCTGAGGTTACACTGTGAAACAGATGTAGTAATCCACATGAGCCAAGAGCATGTTGAGTAACTGCTGAAGAAACCTGTGAGATACCAATTTATCTCTAAACGGTTCCTGTGGCAAGTATATTGAGGGCTATATAAACCTTAGTATCCACAGGTATAGGAAGGCTATGCATCCTGTCAGTCCCCATCTGTGGCCCACACAAACTTAGCAAAGCCTGTAATATGTCCCTTTCCACTTTGTCTGGCCAAGGGTTCCTTTTTTCCTTGATGGGTTAGCTTTTGCCTATACCTTCATCATCTTCTTTTTCTTCTCAGCCTGTGAGTGCTGCTGAGCATGTCTGGTTTTGGCACAACTGAGAGTAGCACCTTGGAATGGGAAACAACTAAACTAGCAGCAAATGCAAACATCTCTACATATTTTAAGGTAGATGAAAAAGGAGCAACTTCACTTTTTATAATCCTTATGTACATAGCACAGACAGGCATCACAAGGTGATTGTAAATGGCACAAAGATAGTAAGAGCTCCTTTTCTTTTTACGTTCGGTGGTTCCCATTAGGGGTCACCACAGTAGATCATCTGTTTCCATTTCTTCCTGTCCTCTGCATCTTGCTCTGTCACACCAATCACCTGTATGTTCTTTCTCACCCCATCCATAAACCTTATCTTAGGCCTTCCTCTTTCCCTCTTACCTGGTAGCTTCATCCTTAGCATCCTTTTCCCAATATACCCAGCATCCCTCCTCAGCACATGTCCAAACCAACGCAATCTCACCTCTCTAGCTTTGTCTCCAAACTGTCCAACCTAGGCTGACCCTCTAATATATTTATTCCTAATCCTATCTACCCTTGTCACACCCAGTGCAAATCTTAACATCTTTAACTCTGCCACATCCAGCTCTGACTCCTGCCTTTTTGTCAATGCCACTGTCTACAACCCATATAACATAGCTGGTCTCACTACCCTCTTGTAGACCTTCCCTTTTACTCTTACTGGTACTCTGTCACAAATCACTCCTGACACTCTTCTCCACCCACTCCACCCTGCCTGTACTCTCTTCTTCACCTCTCTTCCACACTCGCCATTACTCTGAACTGTTGATCCCAAGTATTTAAACTCATCCACCTTCACCAACTCTACTCCCTGCATCCTCACCATTCCTCTATCCTCCCTCTCATTCACACACATATATTCTATCTTAGTCCTGTTGACCTTCATTCCTCTCCTCTCTAGAGCATATCTCCACCTCTCCAGGGTCTCCTCAATCTGTTCCCTACTCTCACTACATATCACAATGTCATCTGCAAACATCATAGTCCACGGGGACTCCTGTCTGATCTCGTCTGTTAACCTGTCCATCACCACTGCAAATAAAAAAGGGCTCAGGGCTGATCCTTGATGTAATCCCACCTCCACCTTAAACACATCTGTTACTCCCACTGCAGATCTCATCGCTGTCACACTACCCTACTATACATATCTGTACCACTCTTACATACTTCTCTGCCACTCCTGTCTTCCTCATACAGTACCACAACCCCTCTCTGGGCACCCTGTCATATGCTTTCTCTAAGTCCACAAAGACACAATGCAACTCCTTTTGACTTTCTCTGTACTTCTTCATCAACACTCTCAGAGCAAACATCGCATCTGTAGTGCTCTTTCCTGGCATGAAACCATACGGCTGATCACTAATCATCACCTCCCTTCTTAAGCTAGCTTCCACTACTCTTTCCCATAACTTCATGCTGTGACTGATCAGTTTTATCCCTCTGTAGTTACTACACCTCTGCACATCACCCTTATTCTTAAAAATTGGTATCAAAACACTTTTTCTCCACTCTTCAGGCATCCTCTCACTTTCCAGGATTTCATTAAATAATCAAATAATAAATAAATAAATAAATAAATAATAATACTAATAATAATAATAAATAAATAAAGATAATAAGAGCCCCTAATTTATATAAAATAATTGCAGATTTGTTCACATATTCCTCATTTATTTCTCATTATCTCTTCATCTGCATACTAACTTCACAGAATTGTATTTTAGCTAAGCTTAGATGCAGCCAGAGCGAATTCCCTCTATGTATAAGCTCAACAACTATGTACGCTGCCCTGCTAGTTGAGCTGAGCTGCCTAAAAGTCAGGTTTGGGTGCAAAACCCTTCTCAGATTTTATGGCAACAGAGAGAGGTAGGCTAAAGCCCTGAGATGACAATGTCAGGAAAATAACAATAAAAAGTCCACACCCTGGTATAAAAACATGTAACAAAAAGGAGGACAGAGGGAGGAGATGTCTATTGCAGCACTAATCATTTGAAAATCTACTGTTATGGTAGGCTGACGTATACAACTGAACTGTGGTCTTCATTTGATCACTGCTGCAGTAGCCTCAGCTATATGGGTAGACAGTAGCATAGCTGGAGTGAGAAGGGTAACTGCCCCACATGCAAAGTGTTGGGGGATGCTGTCAGCCATTCCTGATCTCTCTTTTATGTAAAATCAGATTTTAAAGGCCAGTATTGCATTCACAGTCAAACCTGAGCACTGTAGCATTCTGTGTGTGCTCTAAAAAAAAGAAAAAGAAAATCTCTCTCAAAAGTAGCGGTCTATGCAGGCAGTATATAAACTATAGCTACTGTTACATTTGCAACAAGCAAGTTTGTTACAGTTTAAAAGAAGGAATTTGTTTCAATAAAATGTGTGGAAGGATGGTCAGGGCACAGAAATGGGACCTGAATGGCTGCGGCAAGATGGTGGGGTATGCCATGCACCTAGTCACCTGGTAGGTGTGCCAGTAAAAGGAACAGCCATTATTTTATTTATTTATTTTTTTATTTTTTGTGATCTTAAGTAGCAGAACTGCCAGGGGGCATCGATCTTACTGTGATAAGCTGATAGCTACAATGTAGCCACTCACTGGCTTATCACAGTAAAGTGTTTTTTTTTTTTTGCTCTTCAATGGAAGAGCGGGGAAAGGTTGAATGTAACAGCATTACACTGATCGGCTAATCAACGAATGGTAATATACATTTAGCCAATCATTGGATTACAGTTACTCTGATTTGCCAATCAGTGTAAAGAGTTATACACTGATTCACTGACTGGTTACTTATAGTTTTTTTTTTTTTTTTTTTTTTGCTTCTCACTTGAAGAGCTGAGGGAGTTGGGCATTGGTTTATGGAACAGGCATGGGTTACTGGTTGAGCCAGGTATTCCTCTGTGGATAGATTACCATAGCTTAAACTGACTGGGAAGAGGAAGGATTAGGATCCAAGAGCCCCTGGAGAATGGTCCTAGCAAAGCCTGTCCTAAACCTGAAGAAGGAATCAAGTTTATAGTGGTTTGTAAAAGTGCATAGAGGACCAAGTTGCTGTTTCTAGAATATTTCTAGCATCCAACTTTTTCCAAAAAGCCTCATATGAAGCCAAGGCACTTTCAAAGTGAGCCTTGACCCTGCCTGGAATAATTTTGTTGTAGTGGGAATAACAAAAAGAAATGACATGAGACAACCATTTTGAAATAGTCTGTTTTAACACTGTACTAATCAGAAGTTCTGAAAGATTTTGTTCTAGCAAGATAGTATTTGAGTTGTCTGTGGACATTGAAGGTATGAAGACAAGGAGATGGACAGCTGAGTTTAAGGTAAACTCAGATATAATTTTAGGCACAAATTAAGGCTTAGTTCTTAAGGAAATCCTATCTTTGTGGAAAATGAGATACAGCTGACTCAACATGAGCGCTTTCAGCTGACATATTCTTCTTGCAGAGGTCAGAGCAATTAATTAGACTGTTTTCTATGTTACGAACCTTAAATCAGTCTGATGAGCTGGTTCAAATGAAGCAAGAATTAGCTTTTCTAAAACAAAATTAAGATCACAGAGAGGAGCCACTTGTTTCCTAGCAGGCTTTTTATGCAACACCCCTTTCAAAAACATTTTCACATGAGGTTGTACTGAAAAAGGAGGATCCATGGGTAGAAATGCTGACATTGCTGACAAATGAACCTTGATAGAGGAGTAAGACAAGCGATAGGATAGCAACTGACACAAATACTGAATAACAAGGAAAAAAGTAGCCTTGAATGGGTGTTGGTTCTTTTTTTGGCACCAACTAGAAAACTTTTTCCATTTGCTAATATATCATTTTTCTAACATCCAGGCAGTCAGTTCTAGTTATTTGGGGCCAGGATGTATCAAACATCCCTGGTCTTGTCTATATAAATCCAATCTGTGGGGAAGCTTCTGGTAATTGCCCCTGGCTATTTCTAAAAGAAGGGAGAATCACTGGCCAGAAGGGAGTCATCAGACTGATCTTTGGAGATTCCTTCTGAATCTCTAGAATGACCCTGATAATTAGTTAAAAGCATGAATTCCTGGAGCAGAGTTTTGCCAACTGATTGCTAATAACCGAGGCAAATAGATTTAGCTGAGGTGTTACTGACAGCTTTAAGCAGGAAGGGATAATGGCAGATCTGGATTTTGAGACATTTGGTGCCCTTACCAAAAAAATCACTCTTTTCACAAATCCTAAAACTGGTATCTCTGAGGTTTTCTCTTGTGGAGTCTTGTAAAAAGTATAATGACCATCAAAGATGTCATGAGACCCAGAATCATGAGGAATTCCATTGGAAAAAACATAAGAAAAGATCTAAATACAGATCCTGTGGAAGAAAAGCTTTGTAAACCGAGGTGTCTAAGAGACATCCCAGGAAAACAATCCCGTGATAAACAGTCAGACAAGACTCAAGTTCTCTTGGCAGAAGCATAGTTGGTTTAACCAGTGTTCTGGGTTAGTATTATGAACCAGTACCCAACCCCCTCAGAGCAAAAAAAAAAAAAAAAAAAAATTAAAAAAAAGCTCTTCTGTTAAAGTACAAGTAGTACACCAACCAGATGGCCATATGCACGACACTCCCCCCATCCTCCTGCCCCAGCCATTCAGGTCCTGTGCCCTGTCCCCAACTCTCCTTTAATTTAGTTCATTAAAAACAAAAAGTCTTCTTTTAAACTGTAGCAAACTGTTTGGTACAAATGTAACAAACTGTTGCTATAGTTTGTACCCTACCTGCACGTGCTCATGTTTTAGTATAAAAAAACTTTTTAAATGGTAGCAAACTGCTTACTGTAAATGTAGCAAACAGTTGCTACAGTCTATACCCTGCTTGCACAGAGCACTACATTGTTCAGGTTTTAATTAAAAAAAAAAAAAAAAAAAAAAACTGTAGCAAACTGCTTGCTGCAGTGTAGCAAGCAGTTGCTTTAGTTTATACCACATACGGAGAGCTACACCACTCAAATTTGACCACAAATACAATACTGGCTTTTAAAAGCCAGTATTGCATTAAGGAGTAGTTGGGATCAGCTGATCATGCCCCAAACACTTTGTGCCCGGGGCAGTTGCCTCTCTTGGAATTCCAGCTTGTTTAGAAGATCTCTTACTCAACTGAGACATTCCTGACACTTTGAAAAGGACACTGCAAAGATAAGCAAGTTGTCTAAATATGAAAAAATGTGAATACCTTATATTCTTAGGCTATCACAGGAGTCATATGTTTTGTGAACACCCTTGGAGTAGTAGTTAGACCAAACTAACAACAAGAAAATTCAGAGGAATGTGAGGATATGCATCTTTAAAATCTAAAGTCATTAGAAAACTCTAATGGGGAATAAGGAGTAACAAGTTGTCAAGAAACAGCATTTTGTACTTGTAAATTATCACAAACTGATTCAAAAAGGATAGGTTTAGAACTGGTCTCCAGGAATCTTCTTTCTTTGTCACGTGGAACATCTTGCAATAAAACCCTTCCCCTATCTGAACAGGAGGGACAGCTTCTGTCACTCTTAACCCAGCATATGCTGAATGACACAAGGGAAAAGAAAAGTCTATTCTGGTGGGTGAGGAGGAGTCACCCGAAAGGGAGTGAGAGATTCTCACTGCCATCTGTAATCCTGACGGATTATTCTCAGAACTCATTTGTCTGCAACAATCTATTGCCAAAGAAAAATAGAGGTTTAGCCTCTCTGGAAGGATTCAGGGACTGCCATTGGTGGAGGGGGTTTGAAATCATTCATATAATCATTCAGACTTATTAGACTGTCCTTCGTTTGGGGGTGGGGGGGTCCTGTTTTCCTTCTGGAACTTCTTTGCCTATGCTTTTTAAACATCTGCTTTCTGGGCCTGTTTATTTTGCTTTTTTAAAGAAAGTTGTGGCGGGACCATGGAATCCTTTAGCAAACGTGGAGAATGAAGGCTGAAAATCTGAAAGACAGTCAATAAAACACTTATTCTTAGCTATAATATTAAAGTTTCACAGGACAAAGTACATTTTATGTCACAATTTGTCCTTGAAAGGAACTTATCTGCCCAGCAATGGAACAGTGTTAGGTTGCCATCGATCCTCAAAAGCCCAGAGAGACACACTCCCTTCATTAGCAGGAAAGCAATTGGCCAATTCTGTTTTATGACTGTGTCTAGCCTGCAACTGCAGTACAAATATCTTACATTGTCAAAAATAGAAAAGCACATTTTCTGACATAACATTATACATGGTCAATGCTTTTGTTTTCCCAAATGTAGCCTGTGTCAAATATCTTACATAAAAAACAATGTGATAGTTAAAGTACGCAGTGTGTATGTAACATTCACACAAAACTGAGGTGCCATGTGAATTGGAAGGGTAAAGAATAAAAACAAAAAAATAGCATTTAATTTAGAGGTTAGCTGTACCAAATGATTTGATTTGCCTTAGAGTTTAACGATTCAGCGAGAAAATAAACAGCAGTTTTTAATCCTGCAGAAACTCATGCTGAGAACATTAGTATGACTTGACACAAACATTACAATTTTTGATGTAGTATGCTTTCATAGTTTTAGTTTAGTTTCATATTATATTATTGTACACATACAGTGCTGACATTTACTTATAACTGAAATATCATTTCACAGATTCTCTTTAAAAAGGTCAATTTAATAATGCATCTGTAAAGACCATCTCACTAACAAGCAAACAAATGCTTCCAGATTAGAACACACAACTTTATAAAATTGCAGCCATGCTTTACTGCAACTCATTCTATAGCTAGACACATTTTGCAAGAGTTGCAATATTGCACTGAACTGCATCTGCTCCATGACAGGCCATATCTCTCAACTGTCCATATTTCTGGCTAATATTTTTGGTCTGTTCCTCATAAAAATCTGTGGTTTTCTGGCAAATCACTGGGATGATCTGAGGACTGAAGTCACTAAATAATGACATACATTTCAATTTCAGACTTCAAAATCCTTCAGAAAATGCACATTAAAATAAACCCTGTTATTTTGGCAACTTTCAAAGTTTATAAGAGCAATATTTAAAATATGTCCCTATTTTAAGCCGTTTTCCCTTCATTTTGTTGGGCTTTGTCTAGATTTCTTGCACTAAGAGCTTGAGAGGTATGATAACAGGAGACAATAATCCTGTCTATTGTGCCTTTTTAAGTGTATTAACACTCTACCTCACTTCCATCCCAACCTTTCCACATTACTCTTTTTTTCATCTGTCTTCTGCCTTCCTGAATACCTGTGTGGTTTCTTCTCCCTATCACCCATTCTCATAGTCCACTTCATGGATCCACAACCTCCTCTGTGAAAAGGTACTTTCAGAGATTCAGATGGTAGTTAATCCCTACAGTCTATCATATCCAAAAAATGGTGTAAAATGCGCTCAGAATCCAACCAAAAAACCAAAATGAGCACAGCGTTGCGAGTCCACAGAAATAAATTTATTGGATAGAAAATACACAGGTTAAGCGCTTTCATCAAACTGAATGACTTCCTCAGAACAATTAACCTAAAACTCCAAAATTTAAATAGTCAACACTTTAAAATCAATGGTACACAATTAACCAATGCCCATCATCAGATAACACTTCTCATGAATAATTACATTAAAATAGTGAATAATTAATGAATTCTATATATTCATTTGTTGAAGGACCAAAGTAGATAAAAAAACATTATTTTTAGTATATATTAAATGCAGCCCCTATCAATACATTTGTTAAAAAGTTCTTGTTATAAATTGTGTTAAAAATTGCATTATGTATTTGTATAAGTATATATATATATATATATATATATATATATGTATAATATATAAAAATCATATATAAATGGTTAATGAACACATAGTAAAAGTAATACACATCCTAAAACTAATTCTGCCTTTTCCTTTAATATAGGCATTATAGAGGTATGTTCATTTATGCCTGGAGTGTAATCGGCCACCAATCTAAGCTGCCACATCAACTCTTTTTTATACAGTATATTTTGCCAATCACTTCCCCTCATGTCAACTTTGACAACATCAAGTATACCAAACTTGAAACACTTAAAGTTCTTACACAAAGTACTATGCTTATATAAAGCATTAGTGTTTTTTTCATTTTTGATATCATAAAGATGTTCGTATATCCTATTTTTCAACATTCTTTCCGTCTTACCAATGTAAAAAGATGGGCAGGTGCTACATAAGGCAATGTATACTAACTTGTTTGAACAGCAGTTACCATTTTTTAAAAAAATGTGGCTTCTGTTGGAATTACCTAGAATGGTATCACTAGCTAAAAAAATATAGGGACAGTATAAACACCTTCCACATGTTTTAGTACCAGTTGTATTCCCGTGCTTGTTGTTTTGATTTTTACTAAATTCCACCAGGGTTTTGATATTACCACCAACCTTGGTGGAAAATATAGGTTTGTCACCCAAAATGCGAACTATCTCAGAATTAGTTCTGAAGATGTTCCAGTTTTTTATCATAGTACCCTTAATGTGAGAATATAGGGGACAAAATTGAACAACACACGCTTGCTGAAAATTAATGGTGTTCTGAATATTTTCCATGTTGTTTTCAATACCTGACCTTTTTTCACTAGTACCTAATAATGGTTTATAAATAATACCCCATTTACCATAGACCTCTTCAAGAATAGGGTCAATAAAATGGCCCGGGTATCCTCTTTCCAAAAACATGGTCCTTAAGTTCCTAAATTCCACTATTATATCATTCTTCATAGTAGTCATCCTGGCTACCCTAACAGCCTGACCCTTTACAATGCTTTTTTTCTGGTAGGCAGGATGATGACTATTGTAATGTAGGTATGCATTACAAAAGGTATTTTTACGGTAGATTTTAGAATGAAAACAGTCCTGATTTTTAAAAATCTTGCCATCAAGAAAATTGATTTCCTGTTGATGACACTGGAAGGTAAATTTTAAATAATCTGTAGTCTGGTTTATGTAATTCACAAATTCTACGATTTCATCTATACTTCCCTTCCATAAGATGAAAATATCATCCAAAAACCTGCCATAATAAGTAATGCATGAAGAAAGTCTTTTGTGTTCAAAAATATATTTTTGCTCCCAACCTAAGAGGACCAGGTTAGCGTAAAGGGGGGCGCAAGCCTGCCGCTTGTGATCCCTCCTCCATCCTTTGACCTTCGTGTTCATAATAATCACTTCACATCACCCTGCACAAATATCACGCTCCCCCATTTCTTCTGGTTTCAAGTGAGAAGTGCTGTAGCTCCTGTAGCCTCTAGTCATGTTAATTTCCCACCAATTCAAGGACCTTTCTGGTGGCTTGCCTCTGAATGCCTTCCAGCAGCCTGATGCTTTTTTCATTACTTGGCCTTCATAACTGCATGCAGAACAGAACAGAAGCTTTACTCTTTACTTCTGGAATCTGTTCCCCTGAAGATGCAACCTAGCATTATGTTTGCTGTTGCCGCTGCTCCCTTGCTCTACTCATGGTGGTTCAGCCCATGTATGATTAATACTCCATGTCCATTTTCGGATTTCTTGCCATCAGTTCCACTCCTATGAATGGAAGCTGTGAACTAATTCAGCTGATACTTTACACCAGTGTAGTTGTGACCTAAGCCAGCTGATACTTTATACCAGGGTAGCTGTGACCTAAGTCAGCTGATACTTTTACCAGGGTAGCTGTGACCTAAGTCAGCTGATACTTTATACCAGGGTAGTTGTGACCTAAGCCAGCTGATACTTTACACCAGTGTAGTTGTGACCTAAGTCAGGTGGCACTTTACACCAGGGTAGCTGTGACCTAAGCCAGATGATACTTTACATCAGTGTAGTTGTGACCTAAGTCAGCTGACACTTTACACCGGGGTAGCTGTGACCTAAGTCAGCTAATAGTTATACCAGGGTAGTTGTGACCTAAGCCAGCTGATATTTTACACCAGGGTAGTTGTGACCTAAAACAGCTAGCGCTTTACACCAGGGTAGTTTTGACCTAAGTCAGCTGATACTTTACACCAGGGTGGTTGTGACCTAAAACATCTAGCACTTTACACCAGGATAGTTTTGACCTAAGTCAGCTGATATTTTACACCAGGGTGGTTGTGACCTAAGCCAGCTGACACTTTACACCAGGGTAGCTGTGGCCCTAAGTCAGCTGATACTTTACACCAGTATAGCTGTGACCTAAGCCAGCTGATACTTTACACCAGCATAGTTGTGACCTAAAATAGCTAGCACTTTACACCGAGGTAGTTTTGACCTAAGTCAGCTGATACTTTACACAAGGGTGGTTGTGACCTAAGTGCAGATGTTTGCATTTGTTTACACTGAAGCGGATCTGCTACCTTTCTGCCCACTTGTTTAGCCTTTCTGAATCCTTTGCTATTCTCCAGAGGTGTGCCTAGGCTGAGACAAGGTGGGTAGCTTCCTTGGGCACAAGGTGCTAGGTGGCATGATCAGCAGATGCTGATGGTGCGGGGGTGCAGTACCAGCATTCAAAAATTTATGACAATACTGAATTTGCAGTCGCTAAAGCACTTTGTGTATGGAAAAAAATATGAGATAGATAATTTCACAAATTTAGAGCACATTAGGGAAACTACAGTATAGAGAAATAATAAACTCAGCAAGCATAACTGTACATTAAGATATGACACATCAGATGAGTGGAGTATCTGCTTGCTGATAGTCTACTGGCTAAAGAAAGACCAACATTTTGGATTGAGTTAGTCAAGGTTTAGGCATGGACAGAGCAAGTTAGCTCTTAAGTATTTTTTAGGCCTTTTTTAAATAGAGGAAGAGATAACTCTTGGGTAAGGTTTGCAGGAAGATGGTTCCAAATTTTACCCACTGAGTTAGCAAACAGGGAATCACCTGCTATATTACTGGATTTTAGGGATCGGACTGATAGCTTGTTGGACGAACGAAGTGGCCTGATGGAATTATGGGGCTAATAATGCTCTTAAGGCTTGGGGTATTGTCTGGATGGTTGAGTATTTTGTGAGCTACTGTGAGCTGGTTATGCTTTAGAAGGGAAGGAAATTCCAGCCAATCAAGTTCAGTTAGGTTTTTGCAGTGGTGCATCCTTTATGCCATACCTGTGGCAAATCTAGCTATATGATAGTAACAGGAAGATAGTTTGCTGAGGTTAGCTTTAGAGAGGTTTGTAAATACTGGTGAGGCATAAAGGAGAGTGGAGAGAAGATGGGTTTGGGCAATAGCACACCTAGCAAAAGGGGTTAGGAAAGGTTTGGCCTTGTAGATGGATCCTATTTTTTTGTTGATAGACTTAATAGTGTGGTCTATATGCGCATCAAATTTGAGGTTAGTATCTATTATTACTCCTAGGAGCTTGGTTTGGTTATCAGGGGAGATGATTGTACTATTGTTAGACTTAATAGTAAATAATGGATGAGTGGATCTAGAGGTGGGAGAGAAAAGCAGCAGCTTGGTTTTGTTAGGATTCAAGAGAAGTTGTCGATCATTTATTTGGTCTTGTTCCTTTTCCCAATATCTCCAGGTTTCTCTAACAGTCTCCTGTTTGAGACCAGATCAAAGGGCTTGCTGATGTCCAGCCAGACTACACCTACTGGTACTTCCCTGTCAGATTTACCTGTAATCCAATAATACAACTAGATCAGGTTTGATTGACAGCTCCATCTGGCCATGACAGCCATATTTGATAGTATCCTAGAGACTGGTGTCCAGTAGAAGTGTTACCCACTTTCCCCTCAGGGTTTTCTCCATGACTTCCCCCTGATACTGTTATTAAGCTGACAGACCTGTAGTCACTACACCCACTTATTGCAAGGCTTCTGCATTTGCTGTCCTCCCTTCTTCTGGCAGTTTTGCACTAACCAGTAATCTGTTAAAAATCTCCTTCAGGGGGGTGCTCTGCCAACTCACTGGCCAGATTTTGGTGGTCTTCAGGGGCAACCCATTGGTTCCCATACCCTATTTTTCCTAAGAACATGTAGTTCGCTCTGAACCTCCTCCCTCTCTGCCTGATGTCTACCCACTATTCTCCATGTTCTGCTTGGATTTTTACAGCCTTCTGTGATCTCCCTCCCATCTTTCTTCATACTGACACTTCTCTTCCTTCACCCCTTCTTTCTTCTATTTACATAAAAAACCTTTACTTCCTTGCCACATTCTTTATGCTTCCCTTGCCTCCCTTCTTGACCTCTTCTGCTAACTCCCTTTCAGTTTTAGCTTTTGCTACCCTTACCACGTTTTTTGACTTTTTGCAAGCCTCCTTTTATATAATTAATCTCATTTGCTATTCCCCCCCAAAACAC
Organism: Protopterus annectens; assembly: GCF_019279795.1. Classification (NCBI taxonomy): domain Eukaryota; kingdom Metazoa; phylum Chordata; order Ceratodontiformes; family Protopteridae; genus Protopterus; species Protopterus annectens. The sequence goes on from NC_056746.1 coordinate 322,565,356, forward strand.
AAAACAAATCAATTGCTCAATCATTTTTTCTTTCTGTTTTATGTTGTGTATCATCAATATGTTAGAGATAAGTAGTTAAAGTTTTAAAAAAATGAAAGTTGTTCTTTGCAAGAAAAAATACATTTTGCTTTCTATGCTGTTTATGTCTGTATATTGCTTTTGGGACACCTGAGTATGGTGCCAGTGGATTCATGTTCATCCCCTGAAAGAACTTTCAGTGAGTATCATAACTGCCATGATAACTTTCTGAAAGCCACGTTCAGCAATCTTCAGACTATGTTCATTTTGCAGGGCGACAAGAACCTCTGCCTCCCTCATGTGGAGGGGCACCCCATCCTTATACTTACACATATCTACTTCCGGGTCCAGCAGTGGAGGAAAGAACAAACTTCACTGGCATTCAAAGCAGGTCTGAATGAATTTACTTTGCTGATAATGGTACTCAGTGCTGGAATGTTCCAAAAACTGACAAGCTTTCGAGTTCTGCCTAAGGCATAGGTAAGAGTTTAGTACACGAAACCTCTACAACTATAAGATGCTTGCTAAATGAGTGACTGTTAAAGGCACACATTGTCTGGAAGAAAATTCAACTCCTTCTGCTAAAGAAGTGTGTTTGGAAGTTTATTTAACTCTTTGTACCACAAATGGGAGGTAGAACAGGCACAAAATGTGATCATACTTTTGTATTTATAAAACAGCTGTGGCTTCCTGTAACATGTAGGACATACAACACTACTTCTGCTATGCTAGAGACTAGATAAATGTCAAAATAGTGGCTATTCACAGAAAGAGACTTTATCAAAAATCCTAAATACCACGGTAAAGACATAACAAGTGTGCAGAAGAGCTTCTCAATACCTTTGACTATTGAGTGCCACACATAGTTGTGAACAAAAAAGAATGTGGTCTCAGGCCATCCATCCATCCATCCATCCATCCATCCATCCATCCATCCATACCCCCTTTTTCCCATTTTTGCACATGGGATTGTAGTGTCACTTCAGCAGTGATATTCTAAATGATGTGCAGTTTTTCACAAAAATCACTAGCTAAAGTGGGATCCCTGGAGCTGCTCAAATTCCAGTAACTCACAACCAGGGACTCCAACAGCTACAAACCTGTCCAACCAGCTGCTCATGCTTGAACTTGAATGTAAGTTCAGTGATGGAGCTACACCATCTGCTCATGTGCTACGAGACAGATGCAAGTAAGTACTCACTGTGGACCAGGTAAATGGGGAAGGGGAGGCAGAAAGATGCTGTTAGGTTTAGGGTGGGGGAAGGGAAGTGGAGTGCAGACTTTAGGGTTAGGGAGGGAGATGGAAGTTTTAGGTTTAGAGAGCAGTAGGGACTTTAGGGTTAGGGATGGGGACAGAGATTTTACACTTAGGAAGCAGTCATGGACAAGAGGGTGAGTTTTTTTTTTTTAAGTTTAGGAGTGATTGGAACTTTAGAGAAAGGGAGGGGAAGAGGACTTTAGGTTTAGGGAATGACCAGAATTTTAAAGTTAGGGAGGGGAAAGGGAATTTTAGATTTAGGGAGCGATAGGGGACTTTAAGGTTAGGCACTGGGCAGGAGTTTTTAGGGTTATGATCAGGGTTCTAACAGGGATAGAAAACATTAGGGGAGCTGGACCAATTGGAGCAAGAGCACTTGCCGAAACAAGTGAGAGGCAGTGTGGATGTGTCTCTTGAGCTCATGTAGTCAGCCCCCATTAAGTATTTTGTAAATACTTTCTATGTTGTAAAAGCTGATTAGTAGCTTATAATATAATGGAAAATTTGAATGAAAATTAAATACTTTCTGGGAAGAAAATAATTTATACCTAAGCTTTACTAAATACTGCAAATCATTAATTACCTAAAAAGAGATACTGCACTGTATTTTTTGCATGTGAATTTAGGGGTGCTGTCACAGCAAGCAGTAACAGCAAGAAAAGAGGGAAATGTTTGTACATCTAAATATTTATGTGTGACTGATGATTTGTATTTTACTTGCACATGCAGATTGCATAAATCAGAAATATGTTCTTCAGCAATGAATTACATCTTTCTGGTGTTTTGTGCTCTTTAATTCTAAACTAATTTTCAAACAGTGTCATTTGTGACATGTACCTTGCAATAGCAGAGCCCCCAGGTGCATATAGTTCAGAATTAGACGGTACATGCACAGCTGGGACTCAGGGTGGGTTTTACACTCATTGCCAAGGTTACAGTCCCTACATAGCAGCTGCCTGTCCCTGTTGGGAAAAATAACATTTGTTTTTTACCAAAGGTGACAGTATGGTTATCACTGAAGAGTTTTCCACTCTGAAAACCTGAATTTCTAAATAATCTATACACTGGATAACAATAAAAAACACATATTTTTAAACTTTATTTTCATTGTATGTGATTGTCAGAGACAGTTTATCAAAACAAGTTAGAAATGGAAGCTTTACCATCCTTACCACTAGAACACAGCTTATGTCAGTGAACTCCATGCCCTTTTGCTGAACTCCTATAAAAGAGGTATAAAATATCACCAGCAGGAATATAAAATAACTATTCTGAGAGATAGGATACAGACTACAAGGGAAACATAAGAATTCAAATCTACTAGCTGAAACATTCATTCACTAAATAAATCCAAAACCCAAGACTAGGATTTTTATTTCATAGGTTTATAGGTTGGTACAAAGCTATTAGCCCTAGGGCCTATACAAGCCTAGCCATAACAATTTCCTGGATATTTCTTCCCACAATATTTACTTCCCTGGACCCCTGTCTAACAGGGCGACTGACGTGATCCCCGCGGTGAATTTCCTATCTCCCATCCAATTGTCAAGGTTCCTTTTGAAGACGGCCAAGGAGACGCTCTGCTTGACATGTATGGGCAGTCTATTCCAGAGCATGGGGAGTCTCTGGGTCAGGAACCTATCCCTCCAGCATGCTTTGTTCATTGTGATGACAAGGTTTAGATTCCTGGAGCATGTGGCTCTGAGGGATTGGGATTTCTTTAAGTGGAGCATGTCCAACAGCTCAGGGTTTGACATGGCCTTGTATGTTAAGCAGAGATCACCTCTGAGTAGACGATATGCCACAGAGTTTAGCTGGAGTTTTTTTAGACGTCAGCATAGGGCATTTGCTTTAAGCCTGTGATTCTTTTAGTGAGGTATTTCTGCGGCCTTTCCAGCTGTTGCAGATGTCTTGTGAGGTACATACCAAATGGGGCATTGTACTCTATAATGGGTCTAATGAGGGATGAGTACAGTGGGACAATGACCTCCTTTTTTCTGGATGAAAAGCCCTTAGTGATAAGGTGTGCCACATAGAAGGATTTCCTGACTGTTGTGGTAATGTAGTTATCGAAGGTGTGACCACTGTCCACCTGTGTCCCCAAGTCTCTCATCACACTTTCGGTGTTTAGTGTTCTACCACTTATGTGGTAATTCATGGGTACATGTTTTTTCCCAAAGGGGATAACTATACATTTCTTGGCATTAAGCTTGAGCCCATGGCTGCTCTGGCACCAAGCATCTGTTTCTGTAAGGCCCTTTTGTAGAATATCCACATCCTTTGGGGATTCAATAATGGCTCCCAGTTTGCAGTCATCTGCGAACTTTGTTAGCCAGAGCTCTTTAGTGTTGGCCTGTACTCCAGAGAAGTAGATGCCAAACAAGAGCAGTCCCAGGACTGAACCCTGAGGTACTCCACTTGTCACTTGTCTGGAGCTGGATTTGGAGTCGGCTACTTTTACAGTCTGGGTTCTGTCAGTAAGCCAGTTCGCAACCCATCGAGTGACGTAGGGATTTATGCCCAGCTTAGTAAGTTTATCTATGATTCCAGAGTGGGGGATGGTGTTGAAGGCCTTGGCGAGGTCCAGATAGGCTGTGTGGACTGCCTTACCCTCGTCCACAGCTCTGGAGACTCATTCGAAGAAGTCAATCAAGTTCAGGAGACAAGATCGTCCCTTCACGAACCCAAACTGGGTGAGGTCCAGTGTTTGAAGGTTGCCAATGTCTTTGTTTATAAGTTCCATGATAATGCATTCCATGCCCTTGCAGATCAGGCTCATCAGACTGATGGAATGGTAGTTCCCGGGATCCAAGGTGGATCCTCCCTTGTGGAGTGGGATAACTGTAACTGTGTGCCACTCAGTGGGCATGAAGCCTGAGGTGAGGCTATGATTAAACATGACACTTAGGTGAGGTGCCAGTATATTTTGTAGTCCATGTAGTACACAGCCTGGGATGTCATCTGGTCCAATGGATGCTGTATTCTTAGCTTTGGAGAGTGCGGTTTCTACCAGTGTGGCCATAATATGGCAATCTTTTGCTATTGAGATGGGCCCTTTAGGGGGTGAGTGGGGGTTAAGTTGGCACTAAATCGATCTGCCAGGATATTGGCAATATCCTTGGGATCAGTATATTTAATGCCATTCTGTTGTAGCTCAGAGCAGATCTGAGCATTGCCATTTAGATTCTTGACATAACTATAGGATACCTTGTGGTTGTCTTTGGAATCTTTGGCAATTTTATTTTCGTAACTAGCTTTGGAGGATTTTATGAGGGATCTCAACTTCTTACTGAGGCTGGTAAGGGAGTTTTATGCATCCTGGGATTTCCTCTTTTCTGCAGCAGTTTCTTCCTTCTGTTGTATAGTTTGTTTGTGGCAGGGGACCATCAGATTGGCTTCCTTTTTTCGGAGGAGAGTGTCTTGGTTCTATTTGGGATGGCATGATTCATGCATGAGTGGATGTGTTCGTACAGTACCTTAGTGTAGGATTCAGCAGTCAAACTTTCAGCTCCCGTCTGCATGGGTGTCATGAAGTTTGTCACTTCTGACTTGAGTAGCATGAAGTTGGCTTTAGAGAAGTTTTTTACGGAGGTTTCCTTACTGGGGGTGCGGGTGGGATGTGGATGTCAAGGGTGATTAGCTTATGGTCAGATCTGACCAATGAGGGGGTGACCACTGGTGTGGAGCATCTATCTCCCATGTTGGTAATGACCATGTCTAGGATATTGGAACCCCTGGTGGGACAATGGATTAGTTGATCCATGGCGTTGGAATTTATGAATTCCAAGAACCGTTGGGAAAAGGTGCTGGTACCCGAGTAGTTTTCCCAGTTAATGGCAGGGTAGTTGAAATCACCCAGTATTAGGGTGTTTGGTTGTATCTTAATATTTTCCAGTATGTTTAGAAAGGTATAGTGAGAATCTTGGGACATGGTGGAGGATCTGTAGCAAGCTACAATTTGGATTGCAGCCTAGTGTTAGTTGCACCTGGAGAATTTCAGATACATTGTGTTGGGCAACTAGCCTGGAGGTGTGAATATCCTTGGTGAATATGGACACTCCTCCACCTTTAGTGTTTCGGTCTTGGTTTGGTGGCAGAAAAGTGTGGTAAGAGTTGTAGCCTGGTATTGCAGGGGTGCTCTCTGGAGCCTTGAACCAGGTCTCAGTTACTGCACAGGTATCGATGTTCTCCATTTTTAGGAGTGCCTCGAGGGAGTGCATTTTGAGGTTTAGACTTCTAGCTTTGAGTAGCATTACCTTCAGATTTTGCATGCTTGTATCTGTTATGGTGCTGGTTTTGTCCTTTGAACCTTGCCTACAAAAGGCACTATAGGGGTGGCAAGAGCTTTAGCCAGTAACCTGAATCCCAGGGATGACAGGTGCAGACTATCTCTGGCAAAGCATCGTGGTTTGTCAATCATGTCATCCCAGGCAGACCGATACTGGACCCCCTTTGAATGACACCAGAAGCTTAGCCAGTTGTTTAAGTCCATCATTTTGTCCTTATACTGTGGTATCATTCTGGGCGAAGGCAGGATGCTACTCAGGGCTAGGGTCATACCTGCCTGGGCCACATGATCCAAGAGCTCTTCCATGTCTCTTTTCATGTAGTCCAGGGAGGTACTTCTCAAGTCATTCACTCCAAACAAGGACAATGACAGAGTCGAATTTGTACTTGTTGTGAAGTGACTTGAGTGCGTCCATTATGTGGTGGATCCTGGCACCCGACAGGCAACTGACTGTAATTTTCTCCTTGTTCAGCCTGGTGAGTGGGACATCAATGTGCCTGACTATAGAGTCACCTATGACTAAAGTGTTGGGTACATTGTCTTGCCTTAGGGGCTGTTGTTGGGTGGCACACTAGTGTTATGAGCTATGTGTCACTTTGGTTGTGACTGGTGTTTGTTTGCATTTCAGCTTCGGAAGTCCTTGTTGCTTGGGCAGGTTAATGTTAAGGGCCTCTGCATATGTGGGTTTAGTGTTGCTATGTGTGGGTGTTGATGGTGTGGGTTTTGAAGGGCTATGTGTTGCTTGAGGTGTAGTGCAGGTGTTAACCTTCTCTTCTTGACTTTCTAGCACAGTCTTGGCTGGAGAGAGCTTTGCTTTCAGTTTGGCTATGTAAGTTCATCTCTCACAGGTTGTAGTGTTGGGTTGTAGGAGGAGAGGACTGTCTGTGTACATGAGGCAGTTGCTGCATTGCCCCAGTATGCCCAGATTCACCAGGTGCACAGGAGAAATCACTGGAAGCTGACCTTGGACATGCCTATTTAGGTGCTTTTTTTTGCAAAGTACAAGAGCTGTTTTCCCTTACCTTTGCAAGGTACTTTGCAATTATAGGCTGTTTAGTGCCTACAATTAATTTATCGTTATTAACAAGGAGAGTTGAGTGCGTGTATCAGTTTAAGGCTTCCTAGTGCTTTCCAGCAGGTTCTAGAGCAAGTGCTAGTCACAGGGGTTCAGATTTTAGTGCTACTACTGAGAAACCAGGTAGTTCTAAGGGAAAATTTGAAGAGCAGACTTTCTGGCACCTGGAATAGTTTAACCGTAGTCCCGCTGTGCTACACGATGTGAAACACGTGCAAATATGCGCGTTTTTAAGCCAGAAAGTTGAAAGGGATAGAAATCAGCCCAAAATGGCTAACAAAATTACAATTTCAGAGCTGGAAACCACTCCTCTAGTGTTAGACAGACAGTACAATGCTCACCACTCCCACTGGTAAGCAGTAGGACTTCCCTATACCACAGCAAGGTCTGGATTGCTCTGAACACAGAAAATAAAGTAATAAAACCAGCAAAGCCTGGGATCTGGACTATACTAGCTAGGAAAGGTGGGAAATGAGCAAACAAGATGTTTTTTTTTTCGTTAAAACAGGCTAAACAATGTAATAATACACTAAATAAACACAGGAAAGGCTAACACACGAGTGTGTAGCCCTAAACAGTAAATGCAATTAAAACTCTACAAAATTAGCAATTTAAAACGTTTTAAATGAAGTAAGGCAAGTGCACAATTGAAAAATGATTTAAGAGGGAGTAATACAATAGAATAAGTAGCTAGTCTACATATACAGAAAAGTCTATATATATATATATATATATATATATATATATATATATATATATATACAGAAAAGCAGCTAAAACAACACTAAAACAATTCAGATGCAGTGTAACCTAGAGCACTTGAGTTGTAGCAATATTAAGGCAAATACAGTTTTAATAAATCCACTAAAATATACACAGTCAGAACACAAAGAGATTCAGGCAATTGTTTTTTTTTTTGTTTTTTTTGTTTTTTTTTTAAGAAAGGGAGAAAGGTGGAACATAAGGAAAGAAACTAGGTGGGTTGGCCTTCTCAGATGTTCTC